>NW_023994118.1:600000-813918 GCF_015586225.1 Lucilia sericata | reverse complement strand
AAGAATAAAAAATAAATTATTAATAATAAAATCAATTGCATTGTATATATAAAAAGTTGTACCACCAAAATTAAAAACCTAACTCAAAATGTCAAAATATTAATAATGGAAGTTCATCACAACCAGCCAAGAAAAACAATCTCACCAAAGCCAGGATACTGTATCCCTGCCATAAAAACAATCGACCAAATTAAAAGATAGAAGCGTGATCCCCAATCTCTAAAAAGTAGAAAGTACAAGAACATGAGAGACTGTTAGCTAACCGCACCCTTAGCTATACAAGATAATAGGAATGACTACCCAACATAGAAAACAAAGTCCAAAAAAAAAAAAAAAAATAAATATCTAAAACCAAGTTCCACATTCAAGTAATGTAATCAGAAGTAAGTACAACAACAATTGTAAAATACGACAAGAAATCAAGATAAAACAAGTAGGAAAGTATAGTCGGGCATGGCCGACCATATAATACCCTACACCATGAGTATATTTTAAAAATTTAAATTTTTCACAAAGAAACTTTTATGTTGAATTTTACCTTAATTCCAAAGTATTTAAGCAATTTAAAAAACAAATTTTCTAAATGAGGCTATATATAGGAGTATAGGTCAAACATGGCCGATCCTCATTAAATTTGGGAAAAGGATATATTGTTAAATAATAGTTAATTATGTTGAGTTTCATTGCGATACAAATGGTTACAAGTCAGTTTTAGACGTTTAAGACATTTTTTGAAGGGGGGTTTGTATGGGGGCTAGGGTCAAATAAGGGCCGATCATTACGAAAATCTGCAGTGTCATTTATATTTATATAAAACTTATTTGTGCCAATTTTTAGAGAGATAATAGCATATTTGACGAAATTATGGCATAAAAAGCCCAAATCGGGAGGTACGGTTGTATGGGGGCTAGGTGAAATAATGGACCGATTTCAACCATTTTCAATAGGCTTCGTCCTTGTGCCAAAAAACATGCTTGGTCCAAATTTCATCAAATTATCTTGAAAAATGCGGCCTGTACCTTGCGCACAAGGTTTACATGGACAGCCAGCCAGCCAGCCGGACAGACGGACGGACGGACATGTCTTAATCGACTCAAAATGTGATTCTGAGTCGATCGGTATACTTAAAGGTGGGTGTAGGAATATTTTTGTGTGTTACAAACATCAGCACAAACGTATAATACCCTCCCCACTATAGTGGTGTAGGGTATAAATATTTGCAAGCAAAATAAACTTACTCCGCTCACCAATTCAATGACAGCACACTATCCGCAAATTAAACTCCAAAGCAAAATAGTTTTGACGCCTCCACAAAATGTCTAAGACTAACAATTCAATCAGTCACTAATATGTCAAATAATAATAATATGTTTGTGAGCTACATTAATGTTTACTTAAATTGTCTTATTTACCAATTGTATGACCATTGTTGTTGTTTAGTTCATTTGTCCGTTAGGATTTTTATACCCTACACCACTTTAGTGGGGAGGGTATATTGGGTTTGTGCTGATGTTTGTAAGGCACAATAATATTGGTCCTATACCCTTAAAGTATACCAAACGGCTCAGAATCATTTTCTGAGTCGATTTAGCTATGTCCGTCCGTCCGTCCATGTAAACCTTGTAATCAAACTACAGGTCGCAATTTTGAAAATAATTCAATGAATTTGATACGGGGACGAAGCCTTTTGAAAATGGTTAAGATCGGTCCATTATTTCACCTAGCCCCCATACAACTGAACCTCCCAATAGGGCTTGTAATCCTTGTAATCGAACTACAGGTCGCAATTTTGGAGATAATTCAATGAAATTTGGCACATGATATTTTATGGTACCGTAGACGAAGCCAGTTGAAAATGGTTTACATCGGTCCATTATTTCACATAGCCCCCATACAATTGAACCCGCCGAATAGGGCTTTTAAGTTCATAATTATGTTTAATATACTCATATCTCGACAAAAAGCTGCAAAAACCAAGTTGTATACAAGACTTGATGACCCTCACGAATTCCATAATAATAGGTTCTCATGTGACCCTAGCCCCTATGAAAAGCCCCCATCAAAATTTCACTTAAATGTCCACAATTTTAATCAACAATAAACGGCTTAAGTATGTATATCTAAGGCAAGGTACAATTCAACTTAAATGCTTTATTATGGCATTATATTTTTGTCAAAGGTGTAGGGTATTATATGGTCGGCCTCGCCCGACTATAATTTCTTACTTGTTTTTATATTACTTTGTATTCCTTTTTGTACTTATTTGTCCCTATATTTTACTGCAGTAGTTTCGTTTAGTTTATTTGAAAATGAACTGTTGTAAAAGTACATAAACAAAAAGAAATTGTAGGCTCAGTAACTACTGACTCTAATTATAAAGTTTAGTTTGTTGGGGATAAAGACTGCGGTAAGTCGCTTAATTTATTTATAAGTTACTTTTTGTAATAATTTTATTTTTTAATAGAAATAAACGGTTGCACAAATATATGCATCATTAATTTTAAATTTGTGGTTCATTTATTTGGGACTTGTTAAACTCGCTGTCCTCAACATAAAGGCTCAGGTCGCAGCCAGCGACAATAATAAACAAATGTATTTGAAAGTATATAAATGTGAACCGAAACACAATAACGGTACTCCGAATGTCGTGTTTATTAAAAAAAACTAATTTTTACCTCCTGCGTGTTCCTAACTTTATAACTTTTTTGTTTTTCAATATCTTTTTATAATTTTGAATATCTTTTTATAAATATAATTTTATTATATTTAATAATAGCAATATGTTTTTTTTAATATAAGTGAGCATAAGTTCTCCATGCCGTTTTATTGTGAGACATTTTTTCATGCACTCAAAAATATAAGATATCTTTTGATTTCAAGGTTTTGTTGTCACCACATGATCTATTGGGATTATGAAATACTTTTAAAAAACACGTGAACTCTTGGGTTGTATTTTAGGAGATAGTATTAATCAATTTAAAAAAATTCTTTAAATACACTAAAATATTAGCAAAGTACTTTTTTTTACCCTTTTTCCCATTTCTGTTCCAAGTTACAAAAAAGATGTTTTCCCGTTTTTAATTTTTCTAATACAAGGGTTCCCAGCGTTTTTTACTTCGCGGACCCCATGAGCAATTTATTTACCTTCAAGGAATCCCATACATATTTTGATATCTTATTATTCTAAATAATTTTTCGTCCAAAAATTGTGTTTTTTTCTAAGCTCTGTAGTCCTCCTAATTTTGTATTATGTCAGTCTTGTAGAAATTAATGATATGTTAACATGATGTATAATTTTGTGATCGTGAATAAGGTAGCGAAGAGGCTTCATATTTCGGGATACAAGTATCCCTTATTTAATTGTGTTTTAGTTTAGTACATATCAAGGAAATAGAAGTAAGAAATCACGTAATACTTTACTTTATAAAAGTGGTACAATAAATTTGTAGGGCAGCTTCGTCCTCATAAACAACCAAAAAAGAAATATTCTCATGGTAACATTCCAAAACAAGGCCGCAAAGTCAATTCAAATATTGCAATAGCATTAGGAGTAGGAGCAATTGATATATTTGTAAAAGCAGAATATTGTTTATTCTTTGTATTTTTTCGATCGTCTTCCCCCTAGGATGTTGCTACGGACCACTTGGGGTCCGCGTACAACAATTTGGGAACCGTTGTTCTAAAGATTAATATTTTATTGATATTATTTTAAGCAATTTTTCACCCATATTTAAAATTTTGAGTCCATAAAATGTTTTTACAAATGAAAGTAGTATTCTTTTTTTACCGTTTTTACCCCCTGAAAGTTTGACAGTCGCAAAAGTACTTTACTAATAAATATATTTTAAAATTTCGAAAGATAAAACACAAATATTAACATTATATAAAAAAGTACTAATTTGACCAGTTTTTCCCCAGTTGACGGCCAAAAATCTGTACTGATCATCCCATCTGAATCATTCCGATCTATGACTAAAACTTGGATGAAGAGGTCATCTCCTGATCTGGCTCTCTTAATTGCCTCCTTACACTTTTTTGAGTGTTAGCCGGGTCGATGGCAACATCCTCTTGTTGTATCCAGGGAGTGGACTATCCCAGAACGTTCATGATTAGGCACTAAATTCTTTCAAATTTAGCGACGCGTTGTCGCTGCCATATGAGATCAAGAGACCTCAACGACCCGTTGCAACGCGTTGCTTGCTTTCTCCTCCTTCGTTCGGCCTGTATTATTAATATCTTATGGAGTGTCGCTTGGCTTCTCCTCTACGTCTACTTGCCGAACAACCTGTGGACGATATTCCTAAAGGTCTATTATTTTCCTCTTCGGTAGGAGATGTTATCTTAGCAGTCGGCAGAGATAAAATTTCTGTGTGGTACTAGTTTTACTAATGGAGTCACTTGACACCTCCAGAAGGCCCACTATGTTTAAGTCGATCAGTTGCTGACCTTCAGGCTCAACAAATCCGACATGAAGATCAGTAAAGGTAACGAATCCGGCCCACATACTGTCCTACCAAAGATTGGTTGAACAGTTATTAATAAATTCTAGGCTGAATTCCTTGGCTTTATATTCGATTGAATTAATTCCTAAGAGAATTCATTCTTTATAGGAATAAATTTGTAACAGATTGAATGCAAAACAAGTAAAAGTGCTATATTCGGTTGTGCCGAATCTTATATACCCTTCACCACAGTGTATTTAAAAAATATCAATTCTATAAAATTTTAATTCATTTCATTTTCCCGTTTATATCATTATTATAGCAATAGCAAAACGAACAACAACAAACGAAATAAACACACAAAAAAACAAAATACACAAGGCAGTAAAACCAACAGACATCCAAACATACGAAACGAAATACACAAAAAACAAAATACACAACGCAATTAAACCAACAGACATCCAAACATACGAAACTGAATACACCAAAAAACAAAAACAATATACACAAAGCAAAGAAACATACGAAACGAAATACTCAAAAAAAGCAAAAACAAAATACATGAAACCAACAGACATCCAAACATACGAAACTGAATGCACTAAGAAACAAAAACAATATACACAAGGCAATGAAACACACAGCCATCCAAACATATGAAACGAAATACTCAATGAATAAGCAGTGTTGTTGTTGTTGTTGCTTATATCAAAGCATAAAAAAAATTGTATTTTTTATGAAATTTTCAGAGGTTGTCTCGGATTTTTGCATATCTCCGGTATTTATGGACCGATTTTGCTGATTTTAAATAGCGATCTTCTCGAAAGCATGTCCTGATTTCTACAAACACACAGACGGATAGACAGACAGACAGACGGACATAGCCTAATCAACTCCGCTACCTATATGGGATCGGAAAATTATATTATAGAAATTACAAACGGAATGACAAACTTATATATACCCTTCTCACGAAGGTGAAGGGTATAACAAATTAATTCATTCAGAAGGAATTTAACATTCTATAGGAATTAATTCAATTACATCTAAAGCTTTAAGAATCAATTCTAGGAATTGTGTCAAATTGAATGAGTTTGAAGAATTGTTAATTCTTTAAAATATAACTCAATTTCAAAACAAGAATTAGGGAATGAATTCTATAAGAGCTTTGTGTCCAACTTCCCTGAGTGTGACGTCCTAATTGTCCCTACCTAGTAGGTCGACCACCTTGTTCATCGTGTCTTTTCTAGCATCCTTATTTGTTTTAATGCTTTGACAATCAATTTGGATCGCACGAGTTTGCACGTTCAGAAGGACGATCCATGGCAAGACAACTAGCTTACAACATTTTACCATAATTTTTTTAACCACTATGCACTAGGTAGCCACACAGGACTTTGCTATCACTCATCTTGACCTTAAAAGTGTTTATATAACGCTCTGAGTAATGGTAAAGCTCTTGGTGGTATTAGACGACATGTTTTTTACATATGTACTGTCAAAATTTCCATCTGTAAAAGTTGCACATATCGTCTTATACATATGAAACACTGCATATGTAAAATACATGTGGAAATACATATGTATTTTTTTCGATTAGAGCGCGCTCTATTTTCGTATGACAAACATTAACAAAATAGCTGTTTTGTTTTCAAATACAATTTAAAAAAAATAAATTTAAGAAAATGAATAAAGAACCTAAAACAGTAAGTATTTTTTAATTTTTAATAAACTAATTTATAATTTTAACAATTCTTACACATTAAAAAGACAGCTTTGATTACATTTATAGGTTATGTCATACGGAAAAACACAGGCAGGTGTGATAGCAAAAATTACAATGCAATACGGTCTTAGATTTAGTTCTATCGCCTGATATCGTCCTAATTGCCTTCTGGCTGTCGGTAAATATAATAAAACGCTGTGGGCGCCATATTTACTGTAATCCAATTTACGCATTCCGTTATTGCTCGTAAACGGTGGTATATTTCTGTTTCTGGGTCTTCAATATAGAACCCCAGCCCCACTTTATCCACAGTGGGGCCCCACAGATTCCTACTGGTATTTGTTATAATGTTCCGCTTGACCAAGACATTCTATCTGGGATTAGTGTTTCAATGTTTCCGACATATTCTGTGTCTGGTATACGATCAGGCACATCCGATGATTGTGTATAACCTTCCAATGTGTCCAGAATACATTGATGATGTGACCTATAACCGCTTTTGGCCAGTTCGCCTAAAATAAAGAGCCGTTCGGCTGTAAGCGCCGCCTCTTATCATAAATATGTTTCAATGGGTGGAATATCTAGCAACGTTTCCAGAGCCTTGGTTGAAGTAGTACACATGGCACCACTTATACCCAAGCAGCATGTACGCTGAACTTCCTGTAGTAGTTTCATAATGCTCTTTTTGGCTAAGGCAGTCCACCAGATTATTGAAGCATAAGCTAGAATTGGTCTAATTACACTTTTATAAAGCCAATTTGTCATAGTAGGACTAAGACCCAATTTCATGCCTATAGTTCTCCTACATATCTCCCAGCACCGATGTGCCTTGTTGATCCTATCCTCTGTGTTAATTTCCGGTCGAGGATTACACCTAAGTACTTAACTTTGTCTGTCACTAGTATCTTCTTGCCCAGGAAGCAAGGTTCAGTATACATAGAAATTTTTGTCTTTCTTGTGAAAAGACAGATTTCCGTTTTTGCCGGGTTAACATTTAGGCCTCTCGGTTGAGCCCAGCACAAGGCCGTATTCAGAGCCTCCTCAGCTCTTCTACGCCAGTAATTTGGATCCTTTCCCTCTAAAAGTATTACGACATCGTCTGCATATCAGACAGGTCTAATTCCTTTCTCGGTTAAGGTCCTTAGGAGGCTATTAATCGTGGTAACCCAGAGTAAAGGTGACAAAATGCCACCCTGTGGTATACCGCGAAATACATTTTTCCTGATAGTTATATCGTACATCTCGCAGCTTATCCATCTGTTCCTTAGCATGTGGTTGATCCAGTTACAGACACAAGGCCAACATAAAACTGGTTTAGGGATTGGATAAGAGTATCAGTGTGTACGTTATTGAAAGCGCCTTCGATGTCAATGCATACATATCAAAGGATGGACGTATGTAGTGAACAACTTCGTTTAAAGCGGTTTCCACAGATCGTTCCTTTACATAAGCATGCTGCCTAAATTTTAGGTCTTTGTCGGGTATACTGCTTTTAACCATATTATCAACTATCCCTTCCAAGGTTTTAAGTAGGAAAAGATGTATGACTTATCGGTCGATAAGACTTTTGTGTCGAATAGCAAGGTTTCCCTGGTTAAGGTATAAATATTAACCTTGCATCCTGCCATTTAATGGGTGTATATCTGAATTTCAAGCATGCATTGAATATCAGACAGATGTACGGAAACCAGTCCCGCCTTCATCTGTAAGAGTGCCGGGAAAATGCCATCCGGTCCTGCAGCTTTATAGGGAGCGAAGCTCTTGATTGTCCCTTTAACCATATCAGATATAATTACAATTTCCATGTTAGCCTCCCCTTCCTCCAATATCGGTTCATCTACGTTATTCGATATACCGGGTGGAAAATGAGAGTCCATTAGGAGTTTCATTGTCTCCTCCATATCCTCCAGCCTCCTGCCCGTATCATCGACCATAGATTCCGGTTGGACATGAGTTCTGGATAGGAATTTTTTATCTTCGATACGTCATTTACGCCGTCTACCTGTTCACATAAAAGTTTCCAGGAGTCTCGTTTGTCTTTACGAACAATTTTCTTATATTCACCAAGTTTACTACGATACTCATCCCAGTATACTGCGCTCTTTTTACGTCGTGCCCGGTTAAATAGTTTGTGAAGAGTCTTACCAAGGTTCCGGATCTCCCCGGTCCGCAGAGGGCAGCTGTCCTCGAACGATTCAACCAAGGCACTTGTGAGCATTTCTACTTTGGCGTCTATGTCTTCTTTATTTCGACATTGAAAAGTGTCCTGACATAAACGGTTCTTTAGTAAGGAACCGAACATTGTCCAATTAGTTTTAGACTTATTCCGAAACTTTATCGGCTTTGGTGGCGGCCGTAGTATTTTAAATCTTATGTACCGATGGTCAGAAAAGGAGTGCTCGTCCTAAACTCTCCAATCCTGAATTTCTTTTATAAGCTCTTCTGAACATATAGTTATATCTAATACTTCTTCTCTGATTCTATTGACGAAGGTAGCTTTATTAATCAAGACTTTCGTATTAAGGAAATCCATAAGGGCTTGAGTTTGCGATTGGTGTTTGTATTACACCAAGCTACATGGAGGGAGTTGGCATCACAACCTATTTCAAGTTTCTTATTTTTCCTTTGTGCCTCTTCGACCAGTTTCATCAGCTCCGACGTTGGTGGTAATGTCGTAGAATCGAAAGGCAGGTAAACAGAGGCAAGGTATATGTTGCCACGACCTTGCTTCAGCACCGTTGCATCCGATGTGGATAATCCTGTTGAGAGGAGGTAACATAAGTTCTTGTGACATAAGAGACATGTTCTCGCGCGAAAAAGTTGGAAATTTACGTGATTTAATCCAGAAACCTTGTTACGAATCGTCCAAGGTTCCTGGATTAAAGCTATATGTATCTTACCTGTGTTAATTTTAGGCATCAGAGGGTTGGTAGCCGTCTCGCTCCGATGGAGGTTTATTTGGATAACCTCCGGGTAACCTGAAGTGGCTATTGATGCAGTGGGTACCATTGATGGCACTGCGGTGTCCTTATCAGGCATAGGAAGAGCAGTCTTTTTAATCTAGTCTATTGGAATTTTGCCTGTCGGATTACCGGCATCGTAAACTGCATAGCAGAGATCGTCCCGGTGTCTTCTTCTGGCAATTTTGGCGTAAGTTGGCGGCTCTTTTCCTTTTCCACTCCACTCTCTTTCCTCGCTTTTCGGGGCTTCTTTTGAGATACCCGTACCTTAGAGGTTGATTTCGCCGACGTGGTCGTCTTCGGAATATCTATCTTGGTGTTGTCACCCTTACTCTCAGGATTCTGACTTGAGGTTCCTTTGAGTGAAGTATGGCTTGGTTTCGACTGTGTATTAGAAGACGGGGAGCTCTTTTTCTTTTTATGTTTATTTTCAGTTGTCAACTCTTCGGGAGACCTGATCCTCTTTGCCCCAGATCTTGTGAGAGATTGGATTGACTAACTATGATTTCCTGAGTCATCTTTTTCAACTTCCTCCTCTGTGCTTCAGATAGTCTTTTCTTAGTAATAGGTAGTTTAGCTATGCTATCACTCACCTGTTTCACCATTTGCTCTATTTCATCCTTTTTGGGATTTGCTATAATGGTGTTGTTATTATCATCTGAGGATTCAGAGTCGGAACTCTTACCTATATTTAAAGGCTGAAGTAGCTTAGAGCTCTCTCCGAGTACATCCTTCTCTTTCACCCCTATGTTTTTGCCATTGTCATGCTGTACACTTGACGCATTGTCCGCCACGCAAGCCGAGGTACCCACCTCCGTAGTAATATTTTTCTCACGATTGCAGGATGACGTCGACACATGACTCGCGAGTGAATCAACACTTGCCGCCGGTACTGGGTTATTTAGGCCCTGCACCGTAACTTTCATCTTTTTATTTTTATTTTCCATGTTGTTTTTTTACAGTTTTTTTGTCCGCGAGGGATATAATATTGAGTAACTTTTAGTTATACACTCCTTTAAAGCAATTACTTCTTGTGGCTACTTTTCGAGTTTTCTTTAAAATTGAACTTCAAGCATTCAGGGTCTTGAGTAAATTGAAATCTATAAAAGGGTATTTTCTTATTTTTCAATTGGTTCTCTTTTAATTTACTTTAAAATTGAACTTAGAGACATAAAATCAAACAAGCAGCTCCCTGACTGAGTGGCTTTTTCGTTCTTTACCTGTTAAAGTTTTTGAGTATTCTATAATATTGAACTAATAGATATGAAATTTAACATGCAGAGTCCTGAGCAACGGAGAATATATAATAAGTATAGGAACTTTTGGTACTTTTTTGTTCTTCAACTGGTATTTTTTGAGTTTTCAATAATATTGAACTTAGAAATATGTAATTAAACGCTCACGGACTTGAGTAAATAGAATTCTGTAGGAAGAATTTTTTGGTAAGTTTTCTTTCTTCAACTGGTAATCTTTACGTCTTATAGAACATAAAATTCAGCATTCAAGGTCCAGAGTAAATAAAAATTTATAAAACCGTATTTACTGGTACTTTTTCGTTCTTTACCTTGCATTTTTTGAATTTTCTGAAAAAGTACCAACAATTGCTTTAAAAGGCAATAAGCCACCTCCCCACTATTTGCGCAAACCTACCACCAATGTATTGGTTAATAAGTTGTCCCAAATTGTATGTAAAAGAAATGTCCATGTAGTCTCACATGCAGGAAACAAAAATACAGACTTGTTCAGAAAAGCTTCTTACAACAATAGTTAATAGTCTTCATTCTGAGAAAATAAATTATACGTATTATGCGTAAAAGGATTTGACATGCCGCTAGAGTCTGAAGCAAGCAATATTGCTCAGACTCTAGGCAGATTTGCCTATGACCGCACTGATCTACACATCTACATATGCTGACGATACCACTTCTGTAAGCATACATAAAAACTATTCAATATCTTCTAAACTACTTCAGCTTACAAATACGGCCTGAACAGCAATGGTGAACAGTCTTCTCATCTTATGTTTAAAAATAGACTGAAAATAATGGAAACACTTTATTGTGCCAGATAGTCAAATTGTCGAGAACTTGTGTTGAAATTGCAGTGGTATTAATAACGTCAATTACAGTTTAGGTTAAGATTTTAATACTTATTGTTAATTTCTACATAGAAAGATTTAATAAAGAGTAAATAAAATTAAAAAAATCCTCCATTCATTGATCATAGATTCTGGTGGGACATGAGTTTTGGATAGGAATTTTATTATATTAAAAACGTCATTTACGTTATCTATCTGTTCGAAAGATTTTCTTATATTCATTAAGTTTACAACGATACTCATTCCAGTATACTGCGGTCTTTTTACGACGTGCCCGGTTGAAGAGTTTACGAAGGCTCTCCCTATGGTTTCGAATATCCCCTGCTAGCCCTGGTTTCCTGGGCAGATCTCCACTCACGTAGAGGACAACTGTCCTCGAATTATTCACTTGTGAACGTTTCTATTTTGGAGTTTATATCCTTTTATGTCGACATTGAAAAGTGTTCTGTCCTTAATGATTTTTTTATTAGTTTTAGACTTATTTTCAAACTTAATTGGATTTAGTGCTGGCCGTATTATTTTGAATATTATGTAGTATTGCATATCGACCTTTAATCCCATTTCATTTTTAAATCGTTTTTGAAAGTTATTTCGTTCCAAAAATTTTGCTTTATTTTCGTCTCCTCTAACTTGCTATTTATGAATGTCTGTTCTGTATGCAATGTGTAATAGAAATGCCTAAACGCAGTATATGCTGATCTACTGATTTACAGTTAATCACAAAAATAAGTATACAGAAATACCGACGATTCGTTTTATTTAAAAAAAGATATTATTTTTTCAAAAAACAAAAAGCAACAAATTTATTTATTAAAAACAATTATGATAATTATTATTCACTAATTTTTTCTTCATATTTTGGTTCTTTGAGTTCTCATTTAAGCTGAAGTTAAAAAGGTGCAAAATTTACGTCACAAAAGTAAGTATACAGATCATTTCAGTATATATTTGGTTTAATGATATTAACACAATTTATGAAAATTTTACTTGTATTAATATAATCACTTTTTAATAAAATATTTTTTACACAATAACTTGGAAAAAATCTACTTTTAGTTCCGAAATCTTGAAATTTGGGCCGATTGGAATTAATTAGTAGAACAGTTTTTCTCATTTCTACGATTTTTTTTCCACTTTAGACCCCGGATTTTAGATCTGGTGGTCATTGAATCCTCCAAATGATGCATTGGAAATAGAATTTTTAACTTTTGAAAAGAGTTGTTATTTTTAAATTAATGTTATATGCATGGATTTGGCCATTTTGAACACAGTACGTTCTTAAAAAACCGAAATTTAACTCCGATTTCTTAAGACTTACAACATAAACTTTAAAATTTGGATAATTCTATATATTTCCTTTAATTTAAACAGGTTTTCCAAATACTCCGATTTCCAAAGCATACAATAATGCTACCAATCATATCTTGATATACTCGATACAATAACCATGTTTTATGGATCGGATATTTTATTTGTTCTAGCAACAAATTAAGATGTATCCGTGTTCAAAATTGTCCAATTCGTATTCATACCACCAATTGAGCCTGATTTAATATAAAAATCTTACTATTTTGGACAATAATCATTTTCAGAACCGATATGTAGTGTAAGTTATTGACATGGTCACCATTTGACGATTATTGGTAGTATTTAGGAGTGTGTAATGGCTGATTGGAACCAAAAAACTTGTTTTAGTTAATGGATACTAGTACAAATATTATTAATATCGCATTTTAAGATATAAATTTTAGGAAATCGCCGTTAAATATCGAATATGAACGCTATACTATGTTAAAAACTGCAATGTTCCGCAATGGATTTCAATTATTGTAAAGAAACAATTAATTTAAAAGCTAAAATATCGTCTTCCAATGCATCTTAATGAACATACGAGGGATATTATTGAATACCCGATCCAAAACTCCGGGGGTTTAAATAGTCAGATGTTCTTAAATAGGATAAAATGCTCCTATAAATAATATTCAGATCAATTACCAAAAATTTCAATTTTTCGGAACAAAAAGTGAATTTTTTCCATGTTATAGTGTACAGAATATTTTATTATAAAATAATTACATTCAAACAGGTAAAATTTTCATGAATTTTGTTAATATCATTAAGCCAAATATATATTGAAATTATCTGTATACATACTTACTTTTGTGACGTAAATTTTGCACCTATTTAATTACACCTTAAATAAGAACTCAAGTAACCAAAATAACCCGGAAAAAAGTAGTGAATAATAATTATCATAATTGTTTTTAATAAATAAATGTTTTACTTTTTTTGATTTTTGAAAAAATAATATCCTTTTTTAAATAAAAACAATTGTCAGTATTTCTGTATACGTATTTTTGAGATAAACTGTATTTCAAATTGTCACTGGGTTGTTCATAGCAGATGGTTGTTCATGGTTGATGGTGTTACATAAATAGCATGCTTGTGACAATGAATAATTAGAAACAGTACTGCACACTTTTCCATGAATCATACACAAAATTAATTTGAAAGTAACAGTAGGAACAATAGTGCCTATTCTGATCATATTCATATTCTTCAATTTACTTTACCTCATTTGAAATAAGTTATTTAGTTTCTTTAGCAAATATAAATTTTTTGGACCATCGCGATGGTCTGAAAAGGAGTGCTCTTCCAATACTCTCCAATCCAGATTTCGTAATATATAATATTTAGTTATATCTAATACTTCTTCCCTGATTGTATTGACGAATATAGCATTATTACCTGGGTTTAATGTAATCAAGTCTTCAGTATTTAAGAAATTCATGAGGGCTTGTCCCCTCCGATTGGTATTTGTGCTACGCCGAGTTACATGATGGGCGTTGGCATCACAACATATTAAAATTTTATTACTTTTTGTCTACAATTAGTATAGTGGAACATATGCAAGGATATATGTTTCCACGCCCTTCCGTTACATCCGATGTTGTCAACCCTGTTGGGAGGAGAGAGCTTTAGTTCTTGTGACTTTAGATATATGTTTAATAGTAATAGGTAGTTTATCTATGCATTCACTCTACTCTTTCACCATGAAATAAACTTTTTAGGTGATGGTGTTGTTATTATCATCTGAGAATTGAGAGTCGGAACCCTCACCTATTAAAGGCAAATGTTCCTTAGAGCTTTCTCCGAATACAATACACCTAGGCCACTTTCATGAAAAAATTGATCACTTGATATCAATTGATATTATTTTTTAATGTTCAGAAACTCAGTTTCTTGGACCTAATTCCAAAGAATTTTCCAATCAGTGTTCGTGAGGAATGTTATATCCGGAATAACATCACTTACAAGATACTTGGATCTAACTTCGACGAATGCTTGACAGTGTCAAAGAAAGTGCTCCAGAGTTTCACTGTCCTCTCCACATGCTCTACATTCGTCTGAATCCGCACGGCCAATTTTGTATAGATGTGCTCGTAATCCTGTGTGTCCACTCAGAATACGTACCATTATACTAACTTCTGACTTGCTCTTTTTGAGGAGATTTCTCGTATTGTTCTCGTCAGGGTTACCCCATAGGATCTTTGTGGTTCTACTCACCGTTTCATTATTCCAAGAGGCCTTATGGAATTCTCTCACCCATATATTTAGTTCAGCTTTTGTTGCGTCGAATGGTTTTGCGTTCGTCAGGTCAACTACCTCCTTCTCCCTTCCCTTTAAAGCTATTACATTCATCCTTTCGTTGCCGACTACTCTCGAGTGGCCTGGTACCCATATGATGTAAACCTTTAGTAAAGAGACGTTTGGCTGTTAGCGCCGCCTCATATCTTAAATATGTTTCAATGGGTGGAATATCTAGCAACGTTTCCAGAACTTTGGTTGAAGTAGTACACATGGCACCACTTATACCCAAGAAGCATGTACGCTGAACTCCCTGTTTTAGTTTGATGTTACACTTTTTGTCCAAAGCAGTCCACTAGATAATTGAAGCATACGCTAGAATTGGTCTTATTACACTTTTATAAAACCAATATGTCATATTAGGACTAAGACCCCATTTCATGCCTATAGTTCTCCTACATATCCCCCAGCACCGATGTTCCTTATTGATCATATCCTCTATGTGGTGTCTCCATTTTAATTTCCGGTCGATAATTACATCTAAGTACTTAACTTTTTCTGTCACCGGTATCTTATTGCCCAGGAAGCAAGGTTCAGTGTACGTAGAAATTTATGTTTTTCTCGGTTAAGCCCAGTTTAAGGTCGTATTCAGAGCCTCCTCAGCTCTTTTACACAAGCAATTTGTATCCTTTACCTTTAAAAGTATTAGCAGATAGGTCTAAGTCCTTTCTCAGTTAGGGTCACTAAGAGGCTATTAATCGTGGTAACCCAGATAAAGGTACCAAATTCCACCCTGTGGTATACTGCGAAATATCTTTCCTAATAATAATATGGAACATCTTGCAGCTTATCCATTTGTTCCTTAGCATGTAATTGATCCAGTTACGGAGCACCCGATCAACATAAAACTGGTCTAGGAATTGGATAAGAGTATCAGTGTGTACGTTATTGAAAGCGCCTTCGATGTCAATGCATACCGCCAGTGTATACAGTTTGCTATCGAAGGATTCATCTATGTAGTGAACAACTTCGTTTAAAGCGGTTTCCACCGATCGTTCCTTTACATGAGCATGCTGCTTACATTTTAACTCTTTGTCTAGTATACTGCTTTTGTAGCATATAACGTATAAAAAGTTTAAAATGTTTTGAAAGCATAATCAGGCGAGTCGCATGCAATTATCCAGCCTTATTGCTCGTCGGAGGGGAGCTTCGTTGCCTGTCGCTTCGTAAGAATTTCGCTACTCAAAGATTTTAAAATTTGCATGCTAAATGTTCAATAAAAGGAACAGAAAAGCCAAAATATTAAAGGAAAACCATCTAAAAGATCAATATAATTTGAATCTATGTTGTTTTTGATCCAATCATCTGCCCACCCAACCATGATTACTAACATTTTAACTAAAACAAACTATTTAGTAATCCCATTTCCTAACAGCAAATTTAACCAAAAAGTTTTCAAATCAAAACAGTTAAATATTTAAAATTTAGCCAAAAATCATTTTGATTTATTTAAATAAAATTTCAATATAAAAATCTAAACATTATTTTAATTTCTTTAAGAAACAATTTAATTTTCACTCTAAATATTCTAAAAATAATTTTGAAATAACAAAAAAAAATCTTTACAAAAACAAAATTATCAAATCAAAAACTCTTAAACTTAACATAAATTTGCTTTATAAACTGACTATGTGGTCAATAACCCTATACAGAATGAACAAAAAGTATTATGACAAGGAAATTTGGAACCATATTAAAACTTAACAAAAAAAAAAAACATTGATAAATTGGAAATTTTTAAATTATTAAATGTTTTCTACCGTATTTATTTTATCTAGCATTATCTTTTTGTAAATTTTAATCATTTAATTAATTTAATTGTAAAAACTAAAAAAATTATAATATGGTCACCCCAAATAACAAAAAGGTAATTAAAATATATAGCAAATCAAACTTTTACAGAGAACAATAAATAAACAATATAAAAACAAAATTTAAGAGAGACTTACATTGATGTAATCTTATTGTAGCTCCCACGACGAAAGATCTTTCGTAATGTACAGCAGCATATATGTATGTATGTGATGTGGAATGTATTTAAGAGAGAGTTACTAAAATGTTGTTTTATAGGTTCTCTGTAGCACAATATTTCTTTCTGTTAAATTTAACTTTTTAATTTAATTATAATATTTCTTTTTGATTTAATAATACTACTTATAATTCATTTGCATTAACTTAAAGCCCAAACGATATTTGTATATTATTTTACACTCATAACACTACTAAAAATAACAATTATTTTTACAGCATTGCCAAATCAAATTTTTACTTGCATGCGAAGAGAATTTACAAAAATAAGAATGTTAACAAACATGTATGTATGTATGTATGTATGTATGTATGTATGTATGTATGTATATATGTACTTAAGGGCTCTTGTTTTCAATTGTTAATGCAATTGCATTATAAGCAAGCAAACTTGTTTATTTAAAATTAAGGAATTCTTAAAAAAAACACTGGACAACAGAAATATACTTAATTTACACTTAACACATAATTTGCTAGATTTAAATTTAATTTTTTTTCGTTTTAGGCAAACATTTAAGTTTTTCTTTGCAAATTCAAAGGATAATTTTTCTTTTTTCTTGTTTAACTCTTATCTTTTTTTTTTTTTTAGTTTCAGTGAATTTTTTTTTTCAAAAACAATTTTTTTTTTTTACATTTAAATATACATATATTATTTAAGTTTTACTTTCTTTTTATTCTATTTTTTCTCGTAAGTTGAGTTTTATTTTCGATTTTTCTGACTGTGTTCATATTTTTGTTTGCCAGTGTAAAATTATATTGGTTTGTTTTGCGAATATTTTGTTTTTTTTTTCGTTAATACACTCTTCTTTATAACATTTCAATATTTTTCTTTTTTTTTATTTTTAATTTATGTTTTATCTTCTATGTTTTCTTTTTAAATGGTTTTTTTTTTGTTTTTTTTTTTTTTTTAATATTGTTTAATTTTTTTTTTGAATTTCACTGCACATCTACGATCACCAAAAGCCTAAATTAACTGAAGCTATAGTCTCTCCAATGAAATGTACACAGCCTTTTTTTTTTAGACAGAAGAAATGTACAAGCTGACAAACAAATAAATCTGTAATTAGGTGCCAATCTAAATAACAACAAAAAATATATGTTTTTGTTACAATAATATGAAGAGAGATTATTTTTAATACCAAAATTACCATTAAAATTGACACCAAATATAAAAAGAAACCCACCAGATATTCGAAACCCAATAGACCTAGGTGATTTTGATCTATAATTCAAATATTAAATTGTTTTGCTCAAATCAATATGGAAATCTTATTTCACTGAGAAAACCTTACCCTTTTATTTTGATTTTCATCTAAATAGAAAATAATTTCAATTAGGAGCAGCTTTGACCATGCAAAAATATTTGATTTTGTTTCCTCTCACAAAAAGAAAACTAACAGAAAACGTATAAAAGAAAAAAAATTTAATTAGGCTTATTATTCTGCAAAAGGAATAAAAGCTCAAAAATTGAAATCAGCTTCACTTGAAATACTTACAATTTTTTTCTTATAATTTTTTTTTTAAAATAAACTTTAATAAAAACTTTGAACTTTATATGAACTAAGTTTTGAAAAATTTGAAAGAACAACGTTCAAGAAAACTTGTCAATGCTAAGCGATCTCCAAAGAAAATGGCAGAGTTTTTCCTCTAAAGGCATAATGAAAGCTTGGTTGGCGTCCGTAATCTAGCGGTTTGGAAAAGTAACATGTCTATTTCCTAAATTTAATTAGATTTTCGTAAACAAATATCAATATAAATGTCAATTGAACGATAGGAGTGATATACATGTTTCGGCTTTACCCCCATAGATGGCGTTGTAAGAAATGTAAACGACACTGTTAAGTTTTTAACGGAAATAAAACAAAACAATATTCGAAAACAATTAAACAATATATTTGTTATTTATTATTCAGTTAATCAGTTATATGCTATGGTTTTTTTATATGTTATTGATTTAATAATTTAATTTTCCTTTAGTTAGTTATATATATATTTATTAATTTATTATTAATTCATTAGTTTATTTATTGATTTATTTATTTGATTATTGGGTAGAAAATATATAAATTAATATCAAAATCATTTTATCATAGCAAGCGACATTACATTTCCCCCCTACCAAAATCAGACTTTGGGGTTTGAAGAAGACAAAACACAAAGCTGATTACGCTTGCATTAGAAATCTAATATTTAAATATTATTGCCGAATGTCTTTGGCATGGTAATTTCCTATCAGATTTCCTTTTAAATCCTCAAGTTCATAGTAACTTTTCCCAATCTTTTTACGTACACGAGCTTTTACAAATGTCGGAGCAAGTTTTGCATTATAGCCCTGTTCAAAATTGCTTTGCCTGAAATTCCGGCGGAAAACCTCTTGACCTTCATCATAGGAAACCTCTTTGGCTCTTAGGTTGTAAGACTTTTCATTGCGTTCAAACTGTTTTTGCATCAATTCTGAAGCTTTCTTGGCAATAATTTGAAGTGAATCGTTTCTGTCAAAACGCACAGACCGATCATCTAACATTTCAAGCTGTCGTAACAAAGAATATGTAGCACCGTTTGTAACCATATGTTGGCCAAAGGTCAAATAGTAAGGTGATGTTCCAATGGCCGAATGAACTGCTGAACGTAGGGCACAGCTTATGTTACTAAGGAGCTCATCCCAATTCTTCTGATCTGGCTTTATATAGGATTTGATTGCAGATAAAACAGATCTATTTACGCGTTCAGAAGCATTGGCCTGAGGTGCATGAACTGCCGTAAACGTATGATTTACACCATACCTTTTCAAAAAATCCGCAAACTGTTTTGCCTTAAATTGTGAACCATTGTCCGATACTATATTTTCAGGGACACCGAAAGTATGAAACAAATCTTGTTCTAAATATTTTATAACTACATCCGGCGTTAACTTCTTCACGGCCTTCAAAAACGGAAACTTAGAATAATGATCCAACACAATGAAAATTCCTACATTTCCTGTTCGAGATCTTGGATAAGGTCCTAAAAAATCAATGAAAATCTTTTGAAAGAATCGTTGAGTATCTCCTATTTTCCCCATAGGTGGTCTAAGAACCTGGTTAGGATGTTTTGTTGTTTTACAAATCTCACAATTGTTTATATAAGTCTTGACATCAACAGCTAAATTCGGCCAAAAATAAAATCTTCTGATCCTATCAAGTGTCTTGTTTATACCACCATGAGCTGATAAAGTATTATTATGAGCCCTATACAAAACATCAGGAACCATATCTTTTGGAATCCATAGTTTCCATGATAAATCATCATGAAGCTTTTCTCCTTTAGCATGTTCAGTACGTCGGTAAAGGTAACCGTCCACAATCTTTAAGTCCGGCAACTGGTCCAATTTTTCCCCAACCTTGTCTAAAAGCTGTCTGTATTCATCCGATTTGAAATGTGTAGAATCAAGGTCTACAAAAACCCCAGTATCACTGTCTGAATCTGTCAGACTGTCAATCCCTAAAGCGGACATGTCGTCAGTATTGGCCCTAGATAAAGTATCAGGAACTATGTTTAAACTACCACGTCTATGCTGAATGTCAAATTTGTAACCCTGCAGTTTTAAAGCCCATCGAGCAAGCCGCGTACTCAGATCTGTTTGAGACATAAGCCACTTCAATGACGCATGATCAGTGATGACTGTGAACTTATGTCCTTCGACATATGGTCTGAATTTCTTAATACTTAGCAAAGCTGCCAAGCATTCCTGTTCGGTTACTGAATAGTTTCGTTGGGCTTGATTGAGTTTCTTGGACATAAATGCCACAGGAACCTCTTCACCTTCCGAATTCTTTTGAACCAGTACGCTTCCTATACCCGTTTTACTAGCATCACAATGTATGAAAAACGGTTTAGTGAAATCTGGGCTATGTAAAACGGGAGCGGTGCTCAAATGAGACTTTAAAACTTCGAAAGCCTTTTGAGCTTCATCGGTCCAAACAAATTTTCGTTTACTACTCAACAAATCAGTCATAGGTGTAGTAATAGAAGCATAATTTCTAATAAATTTCCGGTACCAGCCAGTCATTCCCAGAAATCTTCGAACTTGTTTTACGGATCGCGGTACTGGGAAATCAGTTATGGCGGACACTTTTTCCGGATCCGTTTGAATAACCCCGTTACCAACCAAATGACCCAAATACTTTACTTCCGGTACACAAAACCTACTATTTTCTACGTTTATTGTTAGTCCAAATTCCCGAATTTTACCTGCGATAACCCTTAAAACCTCAAGATGCTTTTCAAATGTATCCGAAATGATCAGAAGATCATCAAGATAAACAAACACTTCCGTCCTGAGAGATGGCGGTATCACTTTATCCATGAGACGAGACATGGTCTGCGGAGCATTGCAAAGCCCAAAAGGCATTACAGTAAAGTGATACAACGGTCTCCCAGGAACAGTGAATGCTGTCTTCTCTCTAGATCCCAGATCTAATCTGCCAAAAAGCATCCTTGAGATCTAAACTGGTTATAAATTCGGCTTTTGGTAGTCTACTTAAGATTCCATCAATTTGTGGAAGGGGATAAGCATCCCCGACTGTAACTGCATTCAACTTCCGGCTATCCAGACACAACCTATTCTTCCCCGGCTTTCTGTGCAGAACTACTGGCGAAGACCAGGCGCTATTCGATTCCTCTATAACCCCTAGATTTAACATTCTGTCTAATTCTTCATAAATTAATTTCTCAATGGCAGGAGAAACAGGAAAGTGTCTTTGTTTTATAGGCCTAGCATCTCCTGTGTCAATTACGTGACTTAAAACACTCGTCTTGCCTAGACCTTCTTTAGTAAAAGAAGGAAACAGATTAATAACCTGTTGGATTCTCTGCTTTTGTGTTGGCGACAGAGGAATTTGCTTAACAATTTCATTAATTGAGGAAGTTGAATGCGAAAGAGAAAACTGTTCTAAATTTTCAGGCAGCAAATCGTACAATTTCCAAAAATCTATTCCCAAAAATAGATTCCGTTCCAGACCAGGGATTATGAAAATAGTGATAGATTTTTCCATTCCCTTAAACAAGACCTTGGTTTCTATAAAACCAACTATATTTTGGGCTCTACCATCAGCAGTTTTAATGGATGATCGAATTCTTTTGTATGGGATTCCTGAGGACAAAAAATCTTTTGCAGCTTCAGAACCAATACAACTTATTGACGCACCGGTGTCTAACAAGCCTAAAATATTCTTGCCAAAGAGAACGACCTCAGCATATGGTCTTACATCACATGGTCTATCCAACACGGATGCAATAAATTTGTTTTTAAATTGCTTGACTTTCTTCCAAAATCTTCGCATACGTAAAGAAGATCTATTAGATTTAGGATTATTATTAAAAATTCGATTTCTTATTTGATAATATTCTTTTAATCTGACATGAAATGGTTTAAAAATTTGAGGAAAATTGGAAAGGTGTTTGAGAGAGTCAAATCTATACGGGCTTAGTGATTCTGAATCGGTAGCCTGTTCCTTGGTGTAATTGTTTGCCGTTAAAGTTGATTCTAATGCAGGGTTTCGTAAAATTGAAACTATATTTCCGTTTCCGGAGATTGGTTTTTCTGTGCACATCTCTGTGCACTGAATTTCGAGTTTTTTGACTGGCAGTGCTTGCAGTTCGGTTTGTATGTATCTGCCTTCCCACAACCATAACAGAAAATGGTACGTACTGATAAACAATCCTGGTATCTGTGGCCAGGTTTCTGGCAATTCCAGCAGACTAAATTTAGTTCCGCCACTTCATCGCCATCACATACTACACTTTCTTCAGGCTCATCCACAAACTCTCTATCTATTTCTGAGATACGTTTGTGAATTGGAGGTGCCCTTGAAAAACCAACCCCATGTTTTCTACGGATATCAGCCATAAAAAACTCTCTTCTTCTACAAACATCACGAAGATGTTGCACTGTGTAAATCTGGGTATTTAAAATCTCATGCTGTATGTCTGGTAGTAAATTTCTTCTTAAAATTTCAACTAGAGTTGTATCCTCGATTGGAGTTTTCAAGCGATCAACCAATTCGTTAACTGCCTCATAAAAACTATCAAAAGACTCATTAGGTTTCTGCTTTCTGACTCGTATCAATTCTAAGAAATCAATATCGGTACGAGAATCTCTGTACTGTTCCCTAAGAGCTTTGCACAGTTTAGGCCAGGTAATACTAGGATCTCGTTGGTGAAATCGCCAGAACCAATCATTAGCCTTTCCTTCGAATAAAGAACCAGCATAATTGCATAGCAAGTCAAAGTCCCCGTATAGTGTCTGAGCAGTAAGAGCCTCAACCCTGTATATAAAGCTGTCAACTGACAAACTATTTGTGGACCCCGAAAACTTTATTTTCCAGTTAGAAATAGTTTGCAATACTTTATCTGGTCGGACATATAAATCAGATGACAAAGCAGATCTCTGCGGGTTGCTGTTCCGTCTTGGGTTTGCGTTTACATTATTAGAGCGAGAATGAGATGGGGTTTCATGACTCATACCTAGCATTTCCCTAAATGTTTGTTGCTCAACCGCGGGTAGTGTTTGCATAAGTGGTGATGTTAGATTGGCTGAAGGTTGGGGTTGCGTGTGTTGTTGTTGTGTTTGAGCATTACTAAAAATAGTGGGGCTGAATCTTGCAAGGCTAGATTGAATATTAGACTCAATTAGAGAAGATATCTGACTGTTCAATGCAGAATACAATTGGGCTTGTTGTGCTGAAACGATCTTTGTAATCATGTCTTTTAGAACATCATTCTGTATAATGGAAACAGCAGGATTAGAAGCAGAGGAACCTGAGCTGGTTGTATTTTGATTTATTGGGACCAATGCTGGTTGAACCGAAACGGAATCTTCCTCAACTTGTGGTGTTGAGGGGCCTCTAAACGAGGAGCTAAGAACCTCAGATGGTTCTGTTGTATTCTGATCACTCGCTTTTGATCGTGTTGTGACACCAGTTGTACCTTCTGTGCTTGATTCTGTAACAATACGGTTGTTACAAATCGGACAATATGGTCTAGTTTTTATGCTTTTAGACAAACAGGATTTGTGAAATATATGTCCACAACACGTTTGAATTTGGCTAGTTTTAGACAAAATTACAGTTCGACATAACTCACATGAAGTGGTTTTGTCACTAGGGGCAAGACTATCTCGATTCATTTTTCTATTTTCCAAAACCATATAAAAGTTAAAAAAAAAAAATCGAAAATAATTTGCAATGAAAATAATTATATAACTTTTGCCGTGATTTGATGAAAATAAATAAAGTACAGAGATTTAAGAATTTAACAATATCTTTCCGGATTACGACTTGTTCTGTTATTTAAAAAGAGAATTAATTCTTGCTTCCTGGACACGGAAAGCTATTAAACGACTCTGTTAAACAGGAAAAGAAACAGAAAAAGATCACAAAACAGATTATACAAATGGCTCCCTCAAGAAAGGAAATCCGAATGTCTCAAAAAAAGTTAAATAACACAACAAGAGTTTCTTAATGTTACTTTACTAAGAGTATTATATAACTCTCTAATAACAAAAAGTTAATACTGCGTATACGCAACAAAAGAGTAAACAAAAAGAGACTTCTGTTTTTTTATTATTTTGGAACACAATAAGAAAAACAATAATAAGTTTGTATTTTATCACTTTCAACCTTTTTTTTAAATTGGCAAAATTCAAAAAAAATTCAAAAAAAATTTTCTTTTATTTGGAAAACAATTTTAAAATTATTAAGTTGAATGAAAAAAAAATTAATGAAAACGTAATTAAGAAATGTTATCGCTATGCTATGAAAGGAGAACTCTTATTTAAAAGCAACAAAAAAAAAAATAAACAAACAAAAACAAACCCATACTTGATTTAATGAAAACCAAAAAAATAGTAAAAAAAAACTTTAAAATTAATAATCAAAGATTTTGAAAGTTAATTTGATTTAAAGTTGTATTAATTGGGATTTTTTTTTTTAAATGCTTACACAAAAAAAAAAAAATTAAAAGAAAACTGGAGCAATTCTTTGATTTAATTAGAAATAAAAAAAAAATCTATAAAAAGTGATTAAAAAAAATAAAAAAATAACTCAAAAAAAAAAATTAAATAAAAAATAAATCATGCAAAAATAAATAAGAATAGAATTTTACAATAATGACAATTAGTACAACAATAAAATATAAAATATTTTTATTTTGTGTATTAGTTTTTTTTATTCTGTATATTTGGAATTTTGTTTTTGTAAATTTAGAAAGAAGTCGATATTATTCTTTAACTGTTTGATTTTTTTTAAACTAATGGTTAATTTGCTGTAAATGAAAAATATCTTGCTCTTAGATAGTTAAAATTTTAATATATAAAAAATAAATAGAAATGAAAGATTTAACTATTGAGGATAGACTTTTCTCTATTCTATTTCCTTCAAAAGTTGTGTAGGGTACAATTATTAAAAAAAAATATAACTTAGGTTAGTTCTAGCTCAATTGTCCAGAATCTAAATTCCAATAAAATATAAATTGATATAATAAAAGTTACTAAGTTAGGAAAAGGAAGTGAAACTATAAGTAATATATTGCTGAAGAGGTATTGGGAAAATTTTGAAAATAAGGAGCCGAACAGAGAACTATTGATCTAGAAATGATTAGACCAAAAGGTGTTAACTAAATATTCTTTCACAACTGTTCGGGCCCCACGTTGGGCGCCAAAAATCTTATTCTGTAGCATATAACGTATAAAAAGTTTAAAATGTTTTGAAAGCATAATCAGGCGAGTCGCATGCAATTATCCAGCCTTATTGCTCGTCGGAGGGGAGGTTCGTTGCCTGTCGCTTCGTAAGAATTTCGCTACTCAAAGATTTTAAAATTTGCATGCTAAATGTTCAATAAAAGGAACAGAAAAGCCAAAATATTAAAGGAAAACCATCTAAAAGATCAATATAATTTGAATCTATGTTGTTTTTGATCCAATCATCTGCCCACCCAACCATGATTACTAACATTTTAACCAAAACAAACTATTTAGTAATCCCATTTCCTAACAGCAAATTTAACCAAAAAGTTTTCAAATCAAAACAGTTAAATATTTAAAATTTAGCCAAAAATCATTTTGATTTATTTAAATAAAATTTCAATATAAAAATCTAAACATTATTTTAATTTCTTTAAGAAACAATTTAATTTTCACTCTAAATATTCTAAAAATAATTTTGAAATAACAAAAGAAAATCTTTACAAAAACAAAATTATCAAATCAAAAACTCTTAAACTTAACATAAATTTGCTTTATAAACTGACTATGTGGTCAATAACCCTATACAGAATGAACAAAAAGTATTATGACAAGGAAATTTGGAACCATATTAAAACTTAACAAAAAAAAAAAACATTGATAAATTGGAAATTTTTAAATTATTAAATGTTTTCTACCGTATTTATTTTATCTAGCATTATCTTTTTGTAAATTTTAATCATTTAATTAATTTAATTGTAAAAAATAAAAAAATTATAATATGGTCACCCCAAATAACAAAAAGGTAATTAAAATATATAGCAAATCAAACTTTTACAGAGAACAATAAATAAACAATATAAAAACAAAATTTAAGAGAGACTTACATTGATGTAATCTCATTGTAGCTCCCACGACGAAAGATCTTTCGTAATGTACAGCAGCATATATGTATGTATGTGATGTGGAATGTATTTAAGAGAGAGTTACTAAAATGTTGTTTTATAGGTTCTCTGTAGCACAATATTTCTTTCTGTTAAATTTAACTTTTTAATTTAATTATAATATTTCTTTTTGATTTAATAATACTACTTATAATTCATTTGCATTAACTTAAAGCCCAAACGATATTTGTATATTATTTTACACTCATAACACTACTAAAAATAACAATTATTTTTACAGCATTGCCAAATCAAATTTTTACTTGCATGCGAAGAGAATTTACAAAAATAAGAATGTTAACAAACATGTATGTATGTATGTATGTATATATGTACTTAAGGGCTCTTGTTTTCAATTGTTAATGCAATTGCATTATAAGCAAGCAAACTTGTTTATTTAAAATTAAGGAATTCTTAAAAAAAACACTGGACAACAGAAATATACTTAATTTACACTTAACACATAATTTGCTAGATTTAAATTTAATTTTTTTTCGTTTTAGGCAAACATTTAAGTTTTTCTTTGCAAATTCAAAGGATAATTTTTCTTTTTTCTTGTTTAACTCTTATCTTTTTTTTTTTTTTAGTTTCAGTGAATTTTTTTTTTCAAAAACAATTTTTTTTTTTTTTACATTTAAATATACATATATTATTTAAGTTTTACTTTCTTTTTATTCTATTTTTTCTCGTAAGTTGAGTTTTATTTTCGATTTTTCTGACTGTGTTCATATTTTTGTTTGCCAGTGTAAAATTATATTGGTTTGTTTTGCGAATATTTTGTTTTTTTTTCGTTAATACACCCTTCTTTATAACATTTCAATATTTTTCTTTTTTTTTTTATTTTTAATTTATATATATTTTACCCACTTTTCAGCAATATTTATGTTTTATCTTCTATGTTTTCTTTTTAAATGGTTTTTTTTTTTTGTTTTTTTTTTAAATATTGTTTAATTTTTTTTTTTTAATTTCACTGCACATCTACGATCACCAAAAGCCTAAATTAACTGAAGCTATAGTCTCTCCAATGAAATGTACACAGCCTTTTTTTTTAGACAGAAGAAATGTACAAGCTGACAAACAAATAAATCTGTAATTAGGTGCCAATCTAAATAACAACAAAAAATATATGTTTTTGTTACAATAATATGAAGAGAGATTATTTTTAATACCAAAATTACCATTAAAATTGACACCAAATATAAAAAGAAACCCACCAGATATTCGAAACCCAATAGACCTAGGTGATTTTGATCTATAATTCAAATATTAAATAGTTTTGCTCAAATCAATATGGAAATCTTATTTCACTGAGAAAACCTTACCCTTTTATTTTGATTTTCATCTAAATAGAAAATAATTTCAATTAGGAGCAGCTTTGATCATGCAAAAATATTTGATTTTGTTTCCTCTCACAAAAAGAAAACTAACAGAAAACGTATAAAAGAAAAAAAAATTTAATTAGGCTTATTATTCTGCAAAAGGAATAAAAGCTCAAAAATTGAAATCAGCTTCACTTGAAATACTTACAATTTTTTTCTTATAATTTTTTTTTTTAAATAAACTTTAATAAAAACTTTGAACTTTATATGAACTAAGTTTTGAAAAATTTGAAAGAACAACGTTCAAGAAAACTTGTCAATGCTAAGCGATCTCCAAAGAAAATGGCAGAGTTTTTCCTCTAAAGGCATAATGAAAGCTTGGTTGGCGTCCGTAATCTAGCGGTTTGGAAAAGTAACATGTCTATTCCCTAAATTTAATTAGATTTTCGTAAACAAATATCAATATAAATGTCAATTGAACGATAGGAGTGATATACATGTTTCGGCTTTACCCCCATAGATGGCGTTGTAAGAAATGTAAACGACACTGTTAAGTTTTTAACGGAAATAAAACAAAACAATATTCGAAAACAATTAAACAATATATTTGTTATTTATTATTCAGTTAATCAGTTATATGCTATGGTTTTTTTTATATGTTATTGATTTAATAATTTAATTTTCCTTTAGTTAGTTATATATATATTTATTAATTTATTATTAATTCATTAGTTTATTTATTGATTTATTTATTTGATTATTGGGTAGAAAATATATAAATTAATATCAAAATCATTTTATCATAGCAAGCGACATTACACTTTTAACCATACTATCGACTATCCATTCCAAAGTTTTAAGTAGGAAGGACGTAAGATTTATCGGTCGATAGGACTTAGGTGTCGCAGAGCTAGGTTTCCCTGGCTTAGGTATAAATATTACCCTAGCATCCTGTCATTTAATGGGTGTATATGTGAATTTCAAGCATGCAGTGAATATTTGAGATAGATGTACGGAAACCAGTCCCGCCTCCATCTGTAAGAGTGCCGGGAAAATGTCATCCGGCCCTGCAGCTTTATAGGGAGCGAAGCTCTTGATTGCCCCTTTAAATATATCAAATGTTATTACAATTTCCGTGTTAGCCTCCCCTTCCTACAATATCGGTTCATCTATGTTATTCGATATACCGGATGGGAAATGAGAGTCCATTAGGAGTTTCATTGTCTCCTCCATATCCTCCTGCCCGTATCATCGACCATAGTTTCCGGATGGACATGGGTTTTGGATAGGAATTTTTTTATCTTCGAAACGTCATTACACTGTCTACCTATTCACAGAAAAGCTTCCAGGAGTCTCGTTTGGCTTTTCGAACTGTTTTCTTATATTCACCAAGTTTACTACGATTATGACATTGTTTTACAACAATATCATGTCCCTCTCCTCACAGTCGAGTTCTGTGTGAATTCAACACACCGGTGAAAGCCTGACTCTCTCACAATACTTTTAAAACTTTTTTGCGACATTTTGTCACCAGTGTGACCAGGACTCAAAAAATGTTGCGGCTAAATCCCATCCAAAATAATGCTAGAAAAAATGCTAAATTGATTTTAAAATGCCAAAAAAATGCTAAAATTTTTTAAGTGTTTTTATGAACAGTTCATATTAATTTGTAACTGAAATTCATTGTAAATTATAACAAGTAAGAAAGTATATACTGCCGTGGTTGACCATATGAGTATAAAATTTGATTTATTTTTCGTAATAAAGCATTTATGTAGAATTGAACCTTGGTTCCGATATATTTAAACTAATTCTCTGAGAAAGGCTTTATACATTTGTATATGTATGGGGTCTAGGTAAAATAAAGGACGGACTATAACCATTTTTAAAAGGTTTTGTCATTGGATCAAAAAGCATACGTGCTTATTGTTTTGATAATTTCAACCTCTACCAGACGGTCAGACTTACATGGCTTAATCGATTCAGAAAATGATTCTTAACCGATTAGTATACTCAAACGTAGTATAGTGGAGTAGGGTAAAAAATTAAGTTCCGTGGTATTAAGATAAACAGAAATGCTAAAAATTATTTCAAAATTTTTGTAAATTTAGCAATATGTAATGTCTCTAACTTTGAAATATTTCTGAATGCAAAAATTACATTAAAACTCTATTAATTACACTAGTTGCTCATGGTATAAACCCTATATGTGTTTTCGGAAGGAAAAGCATAATATTTCTAGTTTTACTTTTTTTATATAAACAATTTTATTTGTCTTCCTCAAAACACTTTAAAAATGGTTTTCATGTCACAAAAATATTGAAAATTCCGTTGAAATAATTTTAAATCTCGGTGAATAGATGTCAGGTTTATAACTCATACTTCCAAGATTTTTTCGGAAAAATATATATGAGAATATATGAAATGAATTGAGAGATATATTCAAATCCGTAAGTTTGTAATTCTGGTATAAATTGTCAATAATATTTTCGAAATTTATGTATTTTTTTTTTTAATTAAAAAAAACGTGACAACAAAATTACTAAAAATTTGGTAAAAATAAAAAGAACAGAAAGTAGGATGAGAAAGTCTTAATTATATATTATTGATTTTTTTCAATACTTATTTTCAATAAATTAACAAGAACTCCTGAAGGATGATAAAAATTAAAACCTCTTTATTTCGTATAGGAAAAAATAAAATTTGTTAATTAACCGTCATACATAGCCTTTTCCAAAATTATATGTTTCATTCCATGAGCAAACAAAAAGTATTAGTTTGTAAAATAGCGTACTGAACGTATTTGTAAAAATATATGAAATATCTTGAATTATTTCTATCACCTCGAATTTAAAAAAGCATTGGGTTCGAGAAAAATATTTTAGAATACAGCATTTTAAAGTATTCACTTGTATTGGCGTAATTTTAAGTTATTTATCTTTATGAATCTTTTTGCATTATTTTGAATTACAGTGTAAATTATTACATTTCTCATATTTCTTGTTGCTTGTGTTTGGGTAGACATTTAATTCTGATTTTTTCCGGTTAAACCTATTTCCAATATAAATCTTTTTTGCAAAAATTTGTCTTTTTTTTTTTTGTTTATATACTAAAATTGCAAAAAAAGCTAAAAATGCTAAAAATATTTTATAAAAATGCTAAATAAAATGCCAAATGCTTAATTAAAATTTTACAGCTAAATCAAAATAAAAAATGCCAAATCTAGCTGCAAAAATGCCAAAATGGTCACACTGTTTGTCACATACACAATACATTTTTTAATTTTTTTTGTACATTTTTAAGCCGTTAAGTAGTCTGAAATAGTTTTAATTTTTTGACAAATAATTTTTGAGGAATGTATAAATAAATAAAAATAAAAAAGAAGTTGTAAATTTCAGTATTGAAAATAAGAAATAAATTTAAAATAAACATAATATTTTGCAAAAAAAAACGAATAAAAAAATTAAACATTTATTTATTTATTAAATTCTTACATATTAAAAGTGCAAAATCTGTGAAAGTATAAATTTAAATGTTTTATATTTTTCATAAAATTTTTACAGTGGTGAAAGTGGTTGGAGCTAAAATACTTATACAAAACTTCTTCCAATACATTCTTAGAGTTAGGTACCGAATGACAACTCTTTTTTTTTTGTGTTTTGGTAAACAGCTGATAGTAAAAAACACAGTTGCAATGGCCAAGCAATACCCAAAGGCCAGGGTATCCCAGGTAAATTAAAAACGATCCCGAATATTAACTAATTAGTTGGGAGTATATACCAATGTCATGCGAGTTTTATGAATCAAACAAGTTTCGAAAAACACGAAATAAATTATGTTTAACTCTGATATTATTAAATTCAGAGCAATGAAAAATGAGATGTTCAGAATTGTCAATCATGTTGCAAAATCACAAATATCCGACGGTCTCTTTCGTATCATGTGAATATAAACTCAACTATAACAGTGGCCAAATAAACTCTATTAATAATTTTGATATCAGTTGGATCCAAACGCAGTTCTTGTACTATGGATTTGCAGGAAACAGCGAGAAACCAGACACTTGCGACCTAGTTCCGTAAAAGTTCTGCCACTCACTTTTAAGGGAGTTCCTTATCTCCCGAAGTGCATCCCCATAAGGGAGTTTAATTTCAAAGATGCTCCTAACGAGACAGCCTGTCTGGCCAAGTAATCTACTCTCTAATAAAATTGAACTCCAACATGTGACGGAACCCAGACTATATGTACTTCCATGATATGGGAATTAACTATAGATCTTACAATATCAGTAATTAGAAAATTTTTCGAAGAAGCAAACCTGTTTATAACATATTCTGTTATACGAATTCTAGGTTATAATGAACTATTTTTCAAGTCCTGGGATTTTACCAACTTTATACAAAAACACCTCTTATAACCAGTCGGTTATAACGATTCCTCAGATAAAACGAACTACTCTTTCAGTCTCTCAAGTACAATATTATAAAATTCACAGTGCGTAAACAGTTAAGGAGAATAGAAAGGATTCTCACCAAGGTTGGCTATGAAATAATTGATAAAGAATCTGATTTTCTTGGTTGTTAGAACAGGGCATTCGCATATAAGATATAAGACGGTTTCTTCCTTTTTCCCTATCTTTGCCACTGCGATAGTATTCATTGAAGGGGAGCCCAAGACGACTTGCATATCTGCTTAGCATCCAGTCTCCGGTTATTGCTGCCAGCAATCGATACATCCCGCATTTTCGCGTCGACTCTTGCGTTTTTTTATCTAAATTCGATTTTATTCAAAAATATTAGTAACAAATAAAAAACTATAGTCGAGCGCCGACTATATAATACTATATAATAATAAAGCATTTATATAATTTTCAGAGAGGTCAAATAAGGCCCTATTATTTCAGTTGTATGCGTCTAAGTGAAATAATGGGCATATTTTAACCATTTTCAATAGGCTTCATCCTTGGGTCATAAAAAGATTACGTGCCAAATTTCTTGCGACCTATTCCTTGTGCACAAGCTTTATAGGGGCAGCCAGACGGACGGACATTTCTTAATAGACTCAAAAAATTATTTTAGGGAGTAGGGTAAAAAAAAATTATAAATAAAAAAAACAACAAAAACAAAATCATCCATTTTGAAATAATAAGGGAAAATTAATTGCCAAATATTAAAAAAATCACAAGATTTACATGGACACACAGACGGACGGATAGATGGACATATGTAGCTTAATCGACTCAGAAAGTGATTCTGAGCCGATTGGTATACTTTAAGGTGGTTGTGTTTTGGGTGTTACAAACATCAGCACACACATAATAACCACCCCACTATAGTGGTGTAGGGTATAATTTAACCACTAATGGTAAAATTGTAACAGCATAAATTATTAATAAATATATGTACGTCTCACAGTGGTATAGGAAAAAAAAAAGAGGGAAATAATTCGGTAACTTCTAAACGGTTAATCCGATTTTAATGAAATTTGGTGTGCACAAAGAGGAGGTGTTGTCGAGTTTAGGTTTTGAATTTGGACCTTATAGGCCAACCAGGGGCCCGGCGGGGGGTCCTCAAATTAGGACACCTCGGCTATGTTAAATTTTTAAAACGATCCTATTTCTTCATTTGAGTTCCGATTAAAAAAAAATTTCGTATATAGAATCTCCTCATCGAGCACTATAAAAAATGTCGTCGTAGCAGTAAATTATCTCTTATAGTTTAGGAGATATTCGCATTTGAATATTAAAATTTTAAAATTTTTACCGTCCTTACTTTAGTTTTTTTGATAATAGCAGGTCCAAATATTTCCGATTTTCGCCATTTTTTTTTATTTGCTTAACAACAAGTTTATATACCAAGCAGTGAAAGAATTATGTAAAAATCATGACTGAGTCCAAAGTTATAGGCATTTAAATTTAAAAAATTAAAAAAAGGCGATTTTTTGTCATTTTTTTGGGAAAAAAGTATCTTTTTCTTTTTAAGTTATCTAAAAAGTTTCTAAGAAGATGTATATAGAATTTATACTTTTTGGAAAGCTGACTTTACATAAAATACGATAAATGAAACAAAACCTAAAAATTTTTGATACCGAGGGGACCAGGTCCATCCAAAAAAACCCTATTTTTTATGGAAAATTAAATTTTGAGCAAAAATTCTCAAATCGCATAGTCGATATCAAATTATAGTGACCTGTTTTATATGACCCAATAAGTTCTTAATCATTTTGTAACGGGTTTCGATAACCCCGCCCCTGGTATGGATATAATAGGCAAAAAACCAAAAAATCCCATTTTTGGGATTTTTTAAAACTTTTTTGGGAATTCCGGGATTTCTAATAAGAAAATTCGAAATTTTTATTTAATTTTGGATTTTGGGTAAAAAAATCTACCTAACTGTAAAATTTCATCAAAAAATATTCATAAATAAAATTTTTATTGCAATTTGAAAAATTTGTATCTTCGCAAAAACTGAATAAAAAACATTTTTTAATTTTTTTTAAAAAAAGTATTCCGCGAATTTTCTAATTTTCAAAAATTATATACAGTTTTGAAAAATAGACAAAATTACCTTTCCATTGATATATAACATGCCTACCTAATGTTTTTTAAGTGACAAATTAATTAGGGAAAACTCAACATCTTTTAGAAAATTTACCTAGCACTATTATTTTCATCCATATATGTAACAAATTTAAGAGTTAACCTTATGGATGAAAATAATAGTGCTAGGCAAATTTTCTAAAAGATGTTGAGTTTTCCCTAATTAATTTGTCACTTAAAAAACATTAGGTAGGCATGTTATATATCAATGGAAAGGTAATTTTGTCTATTTTTCAAAACTGTATATAATTTTTGAAAATTAAAAAATTCGCGGAATTCTTTTTTTAAAAAAAATTAAAAAATGTTTTTTATTCAGTTTTTGCGAAGATACAAATTTTTCAAATTGCAATAAAAATTTTATTTATGAATATTTTTTGATGAAATTTTACAGTTAGGTAGATTTTTTTACTCAAAATCCAAAATTAAATAAAAATTTCGAATTTTCTTATTAGAAATCCCGGAATTCCCAAAAAAGTTTTAAAAAATCCCAAAAATGGGATTTTTTGGTTTTTTGCCTATTATATCCATACCAGGGGCGGGGTTATCGAAACCCGTTACAAAATGATTAAGAACTTATTGGGTCATATAAAACAGGTCACTATAATTTGATATCGACTATGCGATTTGAGAATTTTTGCTCAAAATTTAATTTTCCATAAAAAATAGGGTTTTTTTGGATGGACCTGGTCCCCTCGGTATCAAAAATTTTTAGGTTTTGTTTCATTTATCGTATTTTATGTAAAGTCAGCTTTCCAAAAAGTATAAATTCTATATACATCTTCTTAGAAACTTTTTAGATAACTTAAAAAGAAAAAGATACTTTTTTCCCAAAAAAATGACAAAAAATCGCCTTTTTTTAATTTTTTAAATTTAAATGCCTATAACTTTGGACTCAGTCATGATTTTTACATAATTCTTTCACTGCTTGGTATATAAACTTGTTGTTAAGCAAATAAAAAAAAATGGCGAAAATCGGAAATATTTGGACCTGCTATTATCAAAAAAACTAAAGTAAGGACGGTAAAAATTTTAAAATTTTAATATTCAAATGCGAATATCTCCTAAACTATAAGAGATAATTTACTGCTACGACGACATTTTTTATAGTGCTCGATGAGGAGATTCTATATACGAAATTTTTTTTAAATCGGAACTCAAATGAAGAAATAGGATCGTTTTAAAAATTTAACATAGCCGAGGTGTCCTAATTTGAGGACCCCCCGCCGGGCCCCTGGTTGGCCTATAAGGTCCAAATTCAAAACCTAAACTCGACAACACCTCCTCTTTGTGCATACCAAATTTCATTAAAATCGGATTAACCGTTTAGAAGTTACCGAATTATTTCCCTCTTTTTTTTTTCCTATACCACTGTGCGTCTGAATGTTATAAAAGCAAATTTTTTTTTATAGTTGGGTGGAATATAGAACTTATTAGACAGGACTTTAACGAATTTAATTATTTGTATTAAGTTAGATCGAGGTCTTTTGTCTATTTTACCAATGTTGTAACCCTATAAACATTAGGGTGATATTACTCATCAAATTAACTGAAGAGGAGACATAGGGTTAATTATTGACCGTTTTTTCATAAAAATTTTCACAATTTTTTTTAGTCCGATTTTGGTTCATATGTAGGCTTGCTAGATTTGAAACCAACAAAAAACGTACATCGTGGTTAAGAAAGCAGTACAATTCAGTAAAAACAAAGTACAATTGTTTATTTAAAAAAAAATTCAATTGAATTGTTCTAAAAAGGCTTGATTGACATTGGGTGTTATTATTTTTCACAACAAACTCATTTGAAAACTAATTTATAACAATTAATATTCGTATGATATTAATTTATATTTTTTCTTTAAAAAATTTGAAATTTACAAAAATTCTCTATCAACAAACCGTAATTTTTATTTTTTTCATACTTTCTTGTGATATTAATTTATATTTTTTCTTTAAAAAATTTCAAATTTACAAAAATTCTCTATCAACAAACCGCCATTTTTATTTTTCTCATACTTTCTCGTTCCAAATTTTGTAAAGTACGCGAACGGAATCCAGTAACAAATTGTTACAAATTACTTAGAACGCAAACTGACATGTTAGTAGAAAATTTAACCCTCTATAACATATAATATACCACAGGCAACATACCGGTTATCTCTCTTAAATTTCTATATTAACATCGGGTTATATAAACTGTTGTATAATTCTATTTTTTCTCAAGTCCAAAAAAAAACTTTCTTCTTGTTTTAATTTGAGATGTGATTAGTTTTGAGATGTGATTAGTTAAATTTGTTTGTAGCTTGTGGGCTACGTTATGTTAAAAGGGAATAGTTTATCTTAAATACTCAAAAACACAAAAAAACGGCCAATGTAGCCTAATTTTTTGTTCCATAATGGATCGTCGACACTAAATTAACGATTAAACAAGTAAGAAAGTATAGTCGGGCGTGGCCGACCATATGATTCCCTACACCAGTTATGAATGTTAAATGTGATTTATTTTTCATAATAAAGCATTTATCTTCAATATTCCCTTGTTCCGATACATTTAAGCAATTTATGGATGAAAAACTAATTTTCTGAAAGAGGCTTTATATGGGGGCTAAAGGCAAATATGGACCAAGCCCGATAAAATTTTGTGAATATATTTATATTTACATAATATTTTATTGTGCTGAATTTCATCGTGATACTAGTGTTTATTAGTGAGTTATTGACCATCAAGTCATTTTCTGATGGGGACTTTGTATGGGGGCTAGGGTCAGATAAAGTCCGATAATTACGAAAATCGGTAGTATTATTAAGACGTATATAGAACTAAGTTTTGGCGATTTTTGTAGAGATACTTACTACAATATTTAACACAAGTAAGAAAGTATAGTCGGGCGTGACTGACCATATGATACCCTAGACCAGTTATGAATATTAAATGTGATTTATTTTTCATAATAAAGCATTTATCTTCTATTACCTTGTTCCGATACATTTAAGCAATTTATAGATGAAAGACTAATTTTCTGAAAGAGGCTGAATTTCATCGCGATATTTGTGTTTATAAGTTAATTTTGGACTTTCAAGTAATTTTCCGAAGGGGACTTTGTATGGTAGCTAGGGTCAAATGAGGACCGATCTCTATGAAATTTGGCAAGGTCATCAAGGTTTGTAGAAAACTTAGTTGTTCCACTTTTTATCAATATACAGGTATATTTAACATAATTATGAGCTCAGAAGCCCTTTTCGGGGGGGGGGGGGTTCTGTTGTATGGGGGCTAGGTGAAATAATGGACGATTTTAACCATTTTCAATAGGCTTCGTCCGAAAAAAGAGTGTGTGCCAAAATTTCATCCAATTATCTTGAAAATTGCGACCTGTACCTTGCGCACAAGGTTTACATGGACAGCCAGCTAGCCAGACGGACATAGCTTAATCGACTCAGAAAACGATTCTAAGCCGATTGGTATACTTTAAGGTGGGTATAGGACGAATATTTTTGTATGTTACAAACATCAGCACAAACCCAATATACCCTCCCCACTAAAGTGGTGTAGGGTATAATAACTTTAAAGCTTTTTTAATAAACGCATTATTTTACACAAGAAAAAGGCATTCAAACCTCATGCCTTTTTAAGCTTAATAAATCCACTTTCAAATAGATGAGAAATACTACTACGGAGGTGAGTACCTTGGCCTCCGTGGCGGACAATGCGTCAAGTGTACAGCATGCCATTAGCAAAAACATAGGGGTGAAATAGAAGGATGTACTCGGAGAGAGCTCTAAGCTACCTCAGCCTATAAATATAGGTGAGGGTTCCGACTCTGAATCCTCAGATGATAATAACAACACCATTATAGCAAATCCCAAAAAGGATGAAGTAGGGCAAATGGTGAAACAGGTGAGTGATAGCATAGCTAAACTACCTATTACTAAGAAAAGACTATCTGGAGCACAGAGGAGGAAGCTGAAAAAGATGCTTCAGGAAATCATAGTTAGTCAATCCAACGACACTCCAAAGGAAAAATCGGACTCTCTCCCAAGATCTGAGGCAAAGAGGATCAGGTCTCCCGAAGAGTTGACAACTGAGAATAAACCAAAGAAGAAAAAGAGCTCCCCGTCTTCTAATACACAGTCGAAGCCAAGCCATACTTCACTCAAAGGAACCTCAAGTCAGAATCCTGAGAGTAAGGGTGACAACGCCAAGATAGATATCCCGAAGACGACCACGTCGGCGAAATCAACCTCGAAGGCAAGGGTATCCCAAAAGAAACCCCGAGAAGCGAGGAAAGATAGGCTTGACAGTGGAAAAAGAAAAGAGCCGTCATCTTACGTCAAAGTTGCCAAAAGAAGACACCGGGACGATCTCTGTTATGCAGTTTACGATGCCGGTAATCCGACAGGCAAAATTCCAATAGACCAACAGAGTAAGGTAGAAGATCTGGTGAACAATAAGATAGTGGACCACGCAATCGCTTCAAAGGGCCAACAACCAATAGAGAGCGTGAGCTGCGAGTTCAGAATGGGAGTGATGCTGATGAGGTTGGCATCTCACCAATGTGTGAGCACCCTAAAGAACTTGGTGGAAAGTATCCCTCCTCCCTGGAACAGCGCTAAGCTGGGACTGGCAAAGAAGAGCGAGCTTCCTGTGCTCTTAAAGTCCACTGTCTACATAAAAGGATGGGTCAGTAAACTGGCTAATGAACGTATACTGGAAATTCTTGGTGGTCAAAATGCTGAGCTGGCCGTGGTAAAATGGGACGTCTTTTACAGGAAAGAAGAACCTGAGGGAACTTTATTTGTAATAGGTATCGACCAGAAATCTATGGCTAGTCTTGCCAAGAATAAAGATAGGGCTTACTTCGCATCTAAGCTCTCATATTCAAAATTGGGAAGGTGCCGATTGGAAGGGCTGTTACAACAAGCCTCGAAAAGGACACTAAAATACCTAAGACCACAGCATCAGTAGCAACTACTGATAATGTTAAAGAGTCAAATCCTAAATGCGAGGAAGATACCACTAACTCGCCAAAAGAAGGTGCAGCTGCCCTTTCCAAAGTTGGGGAGGTGCCGATTGAAAGGGATGTCAAAACCGGCCCCGATATGGATACTAAAACACCTAAGACGGTACCCAAAGCATCATTAGCAAGTACTGGTAATTTTGAGGATTCAAATCCTAAAAGCGAGGAGGAAATCACTCACTCGCCAGAAGACAGAACAGCAGTGCTGTCCAAAATTGGGAAAGTGTCGATTAAAAAGACTGCTCTTCCTATGCCTAATAAGGCCACCGCAGTGCCATCAATGGTACCCACTGCATCAATAGCCACTTCAGATTACCGGGAGGAGTCAAATCCAACGAGCGGGGATGTGATCACTAGCTCGCTGGAAGACAGTTTAATTGGATGACAATGATTGAGGTTATCCAAATAAACCTCCATCGGAGCGAGACAGCTACCAACGCTCTGATGGCTAAAATTAACACAGGTAAGATACATATAGCTTTAATCCAGGAACCTTGGACGATTCGCAACAAGGTTTCTGGATTAAATCACGTAAATTTCTAACTTTTCTACGCTGATACAGGGTCTCGACCGAGAACATGTATCTTATGTCACAAGAATTTATGTTTTGTCCTCTCAACAGGATTATCCACATCGGATGCAACGGTACTGAAGCAAGGTTGTGGCAATATATACCTTGCATCTGTTTACCTGCCTTTCGATTCTCCGACACTACCACCAACGTCGGAGCTGATGAAACTGGTCGAAGAGGCACAAAGGCAAAATAAGAAAATTGTAATAGGTTGTGATGCCAACTCCCACCATGTAGCTTGGGGTAGTACAAACACCAATCGCAGGGGACAAGCCCTTATGGATTTCCTTAATACTAAAGACTTGATCACATCGAACTTAGGTAATAAAGCTACCTTCGTCAATAGAATCAGAGAAGAAGTATTAGATATAACTATGTGTTCAGAAGAGCTTATAAACGAAATTCAGGATTGGAGAGTTTCGGACGAGCACTCCTTTTCTGACCATCGGTACATAAGATTCAAAATACTACGGCCGCCACCAGAGCCGATAAAGTTTCGGAATAAGTCTAAAAAGAACCGTTTATGTCAGGACACTTTTCAATGTCGAAATAAAGAAGACATAGACGCCAAAGTAGAAATGCTCACAAGTGCCTTGGTTGAATCGTTCGAGGACAGCTACCCTCTGCGAGACCGAAGATCTGCCCAGGAGAATCCCTGGGTAACCGGTGAGATCCAGAACCTTGGTAAGACTCTTCGCAAACTATTTAACCGGGCACGGCGTAAAAAGACCACAGTATACTGGGATGAGTATCGTAGTAAACTTGGTGAATATAAGAAAATTGTTCGTAAAGCCAAACGTGACTCCTGGAAACTTTTCTATGAACAGGTAGACAGCGTAAATGACGTATCGAAAATAAAAAAATTCCTATCCAAAACTCATGTCCAACCGGAATCTATGGTCGATGAGGCTGGAGGATATGGAGGAGACAATGAAACTCCAAATGGACTCTCATTTCCCACCCGGTATATCGAATAACATAGATGAACCGATATTATAAGAAGGGGAGGCTAACACGGAAATTGTAATTACATCTGATATGGGGGGCAATCAAGAGCTTCGCTCCCTATAAAGCTGCAGGGCCGGATGGCATTTTCCGGGCACTCTTACAGATGGAGGCGGGACTGGTTTCCGTATATCTGTCTCAGATATTCACTGCATGCTTGAAATTCACATATACCCCCATTAAATGGCAGGATGCAAGGGTAATATTTATACCTAAACCAGGGAAACCTAGCTATTCGACACCTAAGTCTTATCGACCGATAAGTCTTACGTCCTTCCTACTTAAAACTTTGGAACGGATAGTTGATAGTATGGTTAAAAGCAGTATACCCGACAAAGACCTAAAATTTAAGCAGCATGCTTATGTAAAGGGACGATCGGTGGAAACCGCTTTAAACGAAGTTGTCCACTACATAGGTTCATCCTTTGATAGCAAACTGTATACACTGGCGGTATGCATTGACATCGAAGGCGCCTTCAATAACGTGCACAATGATACTCTTATCCAATCCCTAGACCAGTTTTATGTTGAGCGGGTGCTCCGTAACTGGATCAACCACATGCTAAGGAACAGATGGATAAGCTGCGTGATGTACGATATAACTATCAGGAAAAAGGTATTTCGCGGTATACCACAAGGTGGCATTTTGTCACCTTTACTCTGGGTTACCACGATTAATAGCCTCCTAAGAACCCTAACTGAGAAAGGACTTAGACCTGTCTGCTATGCAGACGATGTCGTAATACTTTTAAAGGGAAAGGATCCAAATTACTTGTGTAGAAGAGCTGAGGAGGCTCTGAATACGGCCTTGAGCTGGGCTCAACCGAAAGGCCTAAATGTTAACCCGGCAAAAACGGAAATCTGTCTTTTCACAAGAAAGACAAAAATGTCTACGTATACTGAACCTTGCATCCTGGGCAAGAAGATACCAGTGACAGACAAAGTTAAGTACTTAGGTGTAATCCTCGATCGGAAATTAAAATGGAGATACCACATAGAGGATAGGATCAACAAGGCACATCGGTACTGGGCGATATGTAGGAGAACTATAGGCATGAAATGGGGTCTTACTACTATGACAAATTGGCTTTATAAAAGTGTAATTAGACCAATTCTAGCTTATGCTTCAATAATCTGGTGGACTGCTTTAGACAAAAAGTGCAATATCAAACTACTACAGGGAGTTCAGCGTACATGCTGCTTGGGTATAAGTGGTGCCATGTGTACTACTTCAACCAAGGCTCTGGAAACGTTGCTAGATATTCCACCTATTGAAACATATTTAAGATATGAGGCAGCGGTTACAGCCGAACGGCTCTTTACTTTAGGCGAACTGGCCAAAAACCGGTTATAGGACACGTCATCAATGTATACTGGACACATTGGAAGGTTATACACAATCATCGGACGTGCCTGATCGTATACCAGACACAGAATATGTCGGAAACTTTGAAACGCTGATCCCAGATAGAATGTCTTGGTCAAGCGGAACATTAGAGCAAATACCATTAGGAATCCGTTGTTACACGGATGGCTCTAAATTGGGGGACAAAGTGGGGCTGGGTTTCTATATTGAAGACCCAGAAACAGAAATATACCACCGTGTACCAAATCATAACACAAGCTTCCAGGCAGAAGTACGAGCAATAACAGAATGCGTAAATTGGATTAGAATAAATATGGCACCCACAGCGCTTAATATATTTACCGACAGCCAGAAGGCAATTAGGGCGATATCAGGCGATAGAACTAAATCTATGACCGTATTGGATTGTAAGAAAGCTTTAACTGAATACTCTCCCAGAGGTAAGGTTCACATCATATGGGTACCAGCCCACTCGGGAGTAGTCGGTAACGAAAGGGCGAATGTAATAGCTTTAAAGGGAAGGGAGCTCGATGCAGTTAACCTGACAAACGCAAAACAAAAGCTGAACTAACTATGAACTATGGGTGAGAGAATCCCATAAGGCCTCTTGGAATAATGAAACGGTGGTTAGAACCACGAAGATCCTATGGGGTGATCCTGATGAGAGCAAGACGAAAAATCTCCTCAAAATGAGCAAGTCTGAAGTTAGTATGATGGTACGTATTCTGAGTGGACACACAGGACTACGAGCAAATCTATGCAAACTTGGACGAGCGGATTCAGACGAATGTAGAGCATGTGGAGAGGACAGTGAAACTCTGGAGCACTTTCTTTGCCACTGCCAGGCATTCGTCGAAGTTAGATCCAAGTATCTTGGAAGTGATGTTATTCCGGAAATAACATTCCTGACTAACACTGATTGGAAGATTCTGAGGAATTACGTTCAGGAAACTGAGTTTCTGAACACTGAAAAATAATTCTTTCAGTTTTTTTTTTCATGATAAGACGCGCACAACAGGCCCGATGGTGGCCTAGGTGTATTTCTTCGGATTTGATGTAGTATACATCCTCCTATCGACCTACCTACCTACCTAAATAGATGAGAATTATCCTTAAATAGCGATTCTATACTGTATTTGTCATTTTTGATCATATTTGAACCTATAAAATTAAGTAAAATAAAAAAAGTACAAAAAAGTACATTTGCGTACTTCTTTAGGGGTTATGCAGTTAAAAGTACAATTACTAAAAAAAGTACGCGTACTTCCCGACACTTTCCGCATGAAATTCGGTATCAAATTTCATAATTGTTCACGTATTTTTAAGTCAGCAATGATCGTTATAATTTTTGTAAAAAGATTTTAACTCGTATAAAACATATGTGTGTCGAATTTCATCGCTTTTCTCATATTTTTAAGCCCGTAATGAGCTTCAAAGTCATTTTCTGAAGGGAAGCTAATATGGAGGTCAACCCTATGCAGATTCTCATAAAAGTCAGTAGAGAGGTTCTGGCTCGTAAGAAACTTACTTATGTCGAATTTCATCTCTATACTCATAATTTTGAGCCAGTAATGAGCGTTAAATTAATTATTTGAAGGGGATCTTATAGTGGGGTAAGGTCAATTATGGAACGATAAACGTAAAATTTGGTTAAGAGATTTTGGTTCGCAAGGAACTTACTTGGGTCGAATTTCATCGCTTTACTCGTATTTTTAATCCAGTGATTTTCGGTAAAAGTAATTTTCTGATGGGGACTAGAGTAGAGTAAATTATGGACCGATCCACAATAAATTTGGTAGAGAGGTTTTGGATCATAAGGGACTTATGTCAAATTTCATCACTATACTCGTATTTTTAAGCCAGTAATGAGCGTTAAAGTCATTTTCTGAAGGGGACCTTATATGGGTCAATTATAAACCTATCCATATATCGAATTTCATCGCTATATTCGTATTTTTAAGCCAGTTATAAGCGTTATAGTCACTATATGAAGGAGACTTTATATGGGGGGTAGGGTCAATTATGGACCGATTCTCATAAAATTTGTAGATTTTGGATCATATGAAACTTATTTGTGTTGAATTTCATCTAAAGCTATAAAGCTATTCTTCGGAGGTCCACTTGTATGGAGGCTATCCGAAAACGTGAACCGATATTGCCCATTTTCAATACCAAAACCTTACCTATAAAGAATATTTGTGTAAAATTTCAATCCTCTAGCTCATTCCATTCGGACTCTATCGCGCTTTCAACAGACAGACGGACGGACAGACATGGCTAGATCGTCTTAGAATTTAATAAGGACCCATTAAAGGCCTGCACAAGTCAACAATAAAACAACAATTTGTTACAAAATATCGTGTGCGCCATTATAAGCACACGACATTTTTTATCTTATTGTTGACTTGTGTAGGCCTTAATTATTTTATTATTATATTATTTATATTCATTAAAGTTTTATTAAAATAAAACTTGTGAATAAGTGTAAAAACTTGCGAAAGATGAAGAATAAGATTAAACTATCCTAGGGTATACCGCAATATTTAAAATCTATATCCTCTCTTTTAATTACAAAAGTTTCACTACTTAAATTACTTTCTGAATTTACTTACTGAAACGGTTTTCAGTCTTCCCGAAAATGTTGTATACAAAATTCGGATTCTGATAAATTTACTACACCAACTTCTTAAATTGGTTATTAATGCTGAAACTTTCTTATCAATAATGCTAAAACAAAAAATGATGGTACTTACTGGTCAATACTCACGGATTCTTTTAAATCATAAATACCTGGATATAGTAAAAACTGCCTAAGTTCAGGGACTTCCAAACTTCTAGGTGTACGGTAAAATGCTGATGGAACATATTGACCTATCAAATCTATATTCACATCAAAACTTCCAACATTCCTCTTATTAACTGAAAGTTTAAGCAATTTCTTAATGACCACTAAATCTACTGAATGTATACAGTTTAATGGAAATTGAGATCTTATTTCAAAACCTTTTTTTTTTTCTTAAATACTTATTTACCCCTAAACTCTCTTGTATGGTAAAATAGGATTACATCTGAATTGAAAAGTGTTGTCTGTCTTGGAAGGCCGATTTCTTTCTAAAAACACGCCTTTCTCTCCTTATATTACATTTAGAACAACCATTTTTGTTATTGTAGGACACTACGTCTTTTTTCAATCTTAAAAATCTGCTTAAATTGGGCAACAAAACTCTATTGAAATTCTTCAAAAGTTTAAGACCATCAATGCCTACATATATCAAAACTTCAACCTTTTCATCTAAATAGCAAAATGAGTCTGAAACAAAATATTTCTGAAAACCTAAGTATAAAATAATCTCCATTTTGAATTGTTGGAATATGAATATTTTCCCTACTTGTACTAAAAAGAGTTTTGGCCGATAATGACAAATCTTAAACTGTAAAAATGTAAAGAATCATCCAGCAGTCTGAGAAATGTTATTCTAAACTGTTTACTATTTTATATCTTAAGCGCATACATATATGCAGTTTGCAATTTTTATGCCGTTAAAAAAACAAAATTTAGAAATTTTGCTAGAGTTCTAAAATTTGGTATGGACAACTTTGACATCCATATGAATACATGGGAATAAAATAAAAAACATCTTAAATTGATATGTCTGAGGAAAAATAACAGCTAGAGTTCTTATTTTTAGTATTAACATAAAACTTGAATTCAAGTCGAACATTACAATGTTTTTACAGTATAATTCAATAACTTCATAACTTGACGAACAAATAAAAATATGAATTTAGTGCTTTTTGGATATTCGTACTTTTGTATTAAACATTGTTTTTGGTTTATTAACTTATACATATGAATACATAATAACGGGCTCCCAATACGATGTTGCAACTTTTTGGAAGAGAATTTTTATTTCGTTAATGGGGAGGAAAAAAGTACCAAAAGGGGTAAAAACGGGAAATTTGATTTTATTCAAGAAACACTAAATATCCTAATGGGGTGTTATTTGGAACACCGATACCAAGTGATATTTTTTGGTACTTTTTCATTCTCCAACTGGTACTTTTTATACCCACCATCAAAAAAGATGGGGGGTATATTGATTTTGTCATTCCGTTTGTAGCACATCGAAATATTGCTCATAGACCCATAAAAGTATGTATATTCCGGGTCCTTATTAAATTCTAAGACGATCTAGCCATGTCCGTCCGTCCGTCCGTCTGTCCGTCTGTCTGTTGAAATCACGATAGGGACCACACGAGAGGATCTAGACAGTTGAAATTTTGCATAAATATTCTCTATTGTTAAGGTTTGTTTGGTATTGAAAATGGGCAATATCGGTCCACTTTTTCGGATAGCCCCCATACAAGTGGACCTCCAAAAAACAGCTTTAACGGGCATAACTGTTTTATAAGTAGGAGTATAGTGATGAAATTCGACATAAAGAAGTTTAATGTGAGCCAAAATCTTTCTACCAAAGTTTTTGAGGATCGGCCTATAAATGACCCTACCCCCCATATAAGGTCCCCTTATGAAAATGACTTTAACAATCATTACTGGTCCCAAAATGCAAGTATAGCGATGAAATTTGGTACAAGTATGTTTCCTACGAACCAAAATCTCTCTACCAATTTTTTTTAGGATCAGCCCATAAATGACCCTACCCCCTATATAAGGTCCCCTTTAGAAAATGACTTTAACACTCATTACTAGCCTAAAAATTCGAGTATAGCGATGAAATTCAGTATAAGTAAGTTTCTTACGAACCAAAACCTTTTAACCAATTTTTTTTAGGATCGGCCCATAAATGACCCTACCTCCTATATAAGGTCCCCTCCTGAAAATGACTTAAACACTCATTACTGGCCCTAAAATGCAAGTATAGCGATGAAATTCGACATAAATACGTTTCATGTGAGCCAAAATTTTTCTACCAAATTTTTTGAGGATCGGTCCATAATTGACCCTACCCCCCATATAAGGTCCCATTTAGAAAATTACTTTAACACTCATTACTGGTCCAAAAATACGAGTATAGCGATGAAATTCGGTATAAGTAAGTTTCTTACGAACCAAAATCGCTCTACGAATTTTTTTAAGATCGGCCCATAAATGACCCTATCCCCCATATAAGGTCCCCTTCTGAAAATGACTTTAACGATCATTACTGGCTAAAAAATATGAATATAGCAATAAAATTTTACACAATTAAGTTCTTCGCGAGCCAAAATCTTTTTAATAACTTTTATGTGGATAGGTCCATAATTGGCCCTACTCTCCCTATTGGGTCCACTTCAGGAAATAGCTTAAACGCTCATTACTGTCTTAAAAATACGAGTAAAGCGATGAAATGCTACACACGTAAGTTTCTTACGAGCCAAAACCTCTGTACCAATTTGTTTGCATCGGCCCATAAATGAGCCTTCCCCCATATAAGGTCCCCCTCTGCAAATAACTACATGTTCATTATTGGCTTAAAAATATGAATGTGACGAAAATTGACGCACATAAGTTTAATGCGTGCCAATATCTCTCCACCAAATTTAGGGAGGATCGGTCCATAATTTAATTTTCAGAAAATTACTTAAACGATCATTACTGGCTTAAAAATATGAGTTATGAAATACGGTTATGAAATTCGCTCCGAATTTCATGTGGAATGTGTTGGTAATACACAAAAGGTTCCCTTCAGGAAAGAGTCTTGGTTAATAACTACGAGTGTTCCTTATTTAAAATATACATAATCTATGTACAAAATTTTATGAGTATCGGTTCATAATTGACGCTCACGGTTTAAGAATTGAAATAAAATATTTGTTTTTTTTTAATTAATATTTTGGTAGTTCAAAAGAGCTCTGGCCATAATTGACTTAAGCTATATTCCAAATATCACGCTGATGTTTATAGGGGAGCATTCCTTTTACAGCATACGGTTAGATAGTGGGTATATGAGATTCGGCACAGCCGAATATAGCACTCTTACTTGTTTAATTAATATTTTGGTAGTTCAAAAGAGCTCTGGCCATAATTGACTTAAGCTATATTCCAAATATCACGCTGATGTTTATAGGGGAGCATTCCTTTTACAGCATACGGTTTGATGGTGGGTATATGAGATTCGGCACAGCCGAATATAGCACTCTTACTTGTTAAGTTTTCTATGATATTGAGATCGAAACATGAAATTAATAATTAAGGGACTTTTCGGAACTTTTTCGTTCTACAAAGGTACTTTTTGAGTTTTCTATAAAATTTAACCTAGAAACATGAAATTAAGCAAGTAGAGTCCGGAGTAAATGAGAATCTATAAAATTGGTACTTTATCGTACTTCGACTGGTACTTTTTTTAACTTAGAACTTAGAAACATGTAATTAAGCACTTGAGAATCTATAAAAGTGGACTTTTTGGTACTTTTTCGTTCTTCAAAAGGAACTTTTTGAATTTTCTATAATATTAAACCTAGAAACTTGAAAGCATGTAGAGCCCTGAAAAAGTGAGAACCTGCAAAAGGGGACTTTTTGTTTCTTCAAAAGGTACATTTTAAGTTTTTGTATAATAATGAACCTAGAAACGTGAAATTAAGCATGTAGAGCCCTGATTAAGTGAGGTCCTATAAAAGGGGAATTTTTTGTACTTTTTCATTCTTCAAAAGGTACTTTTTGAGTTTTCTATTAAATTGAACATAGAAACATGAAATTATCCACGTAGAGCCCGGAGTAAATGAGAATCTATAAAATGGCACTTTTTGGTACTTTTTCGTTATTTGACTGGTACTTTTTGAGCTTGCTACAAAATTTGAACCTCGAAACATGAAATTAAGCACTTAGAGCCTGAAGTAAATGAGAATCTATAAAAGGGGAACTTTATCGTACTTCGACTGATACTTTTTGAGTTTTCCATAAAATTAAACCTAGAAACATACAAATAAATATGTAGAGCCCGGAGTAAATTATAATCTATAAAAAGGGACTTTTTAGTACTTTTTCGTTCTTCGACTGGTACTTTTTGAATTTTTTATAATATTGAACATAGAAACATGAAATTAAGAATGTACAGCCCGGATTAAGTGATAACATATAAAAGGGGACTTTTTGGTACTTTTTCGTTCTTCGACTGGTACTTTTTGAATTTTTTATAATATTGAACCTAGAAACATGAAATTAGGAATGTACAGCCCGGATTAAGTGATAACATATAAAAGGGGACTTTTTGGTACTTCTTCGTTCTTCAAAAGGAATTTTTTGAATTTTCTATAATATTGAACCTATAGACATGAAATTAAACCTGTAGGGCATGGAGTAAGTGAGAACATATAAAACGGGACTTTTTGAAACTTTTGCGTTCTTCAACTGGTACTATTTGAATTTTCTATTATAATGAACCTAAAAACATAAAACTAAGCAATCAGGGACTTGAGTGAATGAAAATTTAAACTGGAGTATTTCTGGTAATTTTTCGTTCTTACCATCGTACCATAATAAAACAATTTTTATTGGAACGAAAATATGTAATGTAAATATGTATATGAAATCTTCTTCAGAAAATGACTTAAACGCAAATAAATGGCTTTCAAATGTCGATGTCGACGAAAAAACATTTTTAGGAACCGAAACCTACATTTATGGAAAATAAAATTATGAGGATCGGTCCGCCAATAAAACCCTCTTACAGAAAATCAGTTTCTAGCTAATACATCATACCAAAAGTTATCATTATGATAGAATTATGGTAGAATTAAAAAAATACTTTAAATCAGTGTTGCTCAAACACATACTATCATAGACTACCATAGTTTTATTTGTGTTGGTAAAGCAGCAGAGAACAGAATTCAATTCAAAATAAAAGTATACTAATAAAATGACTATAAACTACAAAGCATATGCTAACTGTCAAATATTTATTATGGATTTTGACAGCCAGCGTAATAAGAAGAATTAAACCTATAGTGTATGTGTATCAACTTAGCGTCAGCAGAATTTTCTTACCCTATCACGCGTGCTATGTAATGGCAATCTTGCGCTCCTCTGCTTTAAATTATAGAGAACTTTGTCCATAATTGATCCAATTCCACATTTAAGTCCCTAATCCGAAAATCACGGTGACGTTCTTATTAATCTAATGATCAAAGTCAATATATATATGTATATGACCACTTCCGAAATTCGTTTTTTTTACGACATATGATTTGCCGAATATAACTCTTACTTCTTACTTATTATAATCATAAAGAAATTACCTCTAAAATAGGAATAGTCTGCCCTTAGAGTTGCGAGTTTTCATACGCTCTAATAATGTTTTCAAAGTGAAACTTTTGGAATATTTTTCAATCTCTTTGTGATCCCTTTAAATGATGTTGTTCTGGAAGAAATTTAACATCCATGTAAACATTTTGGGTAATAAATTGGGTGACTACCAATGAGGGGAGCGGAACCTCCCATATGAATTAAATACAAAAATTCGTTTATCTGGGAAACTAATAGAACTAAATTCTTCAAATTTTGCACGAAGAATTTTAATATTTATCTGAACATTTTGGAGAAAAAAGGGCGGACTTTCATCTGGGGGGCTTGGAGCTCCCATATGAATTAAATAGAAAAATTCGTATATCTGAGAAACTATTAGAGCAAGAATCTTCAAATTGTACTGAAGAACATTTAGAGAATAACGGGCGGACTTTCAATGGGGGGCTTGGCACTTCCCATATGAATTAAATACAAAATTTTGTATATCTGGGAACTATTAGATTATTCAAATTTTTTATAGATTAAATTAAAATCTTAATTAACGTTCGGAATAATTGGCAAAATTGCAATAATTTGCGCGGAATCTCCCATATGTAACAAATTGTATATCTGGAAAACCATTGTAGTTAGAATCATCAAAATCGTTAAGTGGGTTTCTTATTTATATTGCTTTTGAGGTAGCATGGCACACTGGGTATAGCTAGTAAATAAACAAATAAAATATCTTTGTTTTTACGTTATTGATCATTTTCTTAATGCAAAATTTTTTAGAAACTGATTTTCTGCAAGATGTTTTATATGGAAGATAGGCTTAAATATAGGCAGATCCTCGTAAAACTTGGAGAAAGGATTTGTTTTTAATTTTTAAGAATTTTTTATTCATCCCTGCATAATTTCTCACACAACTTTTGAGCTTGCTCTGTTTTGTTGTTATAAACAATATATTTGCATCCAAAATCCCATTTTCTGATGTCTCGGATTCCGTTTTTATTTAAAATCGTTGAAAATTTAAAAACTAAATGTAGTTGAAAACTTAGCCGGCTTACAGTCGATTTTAAGCCGCCGCCGACATATTTAGTGTCAGTCGCCGCCGCCGTTAATATTTGTCGGCGCAGGGCTCTGGTACTCAGTACTGAAAAGATTACTATTATTGTCAAAACTTATTGAATGTGAAAAAACATTTAGTGAAAAAAAAAAATATAAAATAAATATTTACAAAGTGATATTGGTTAAAATATGAGACAGTAATGAACTGCCATCAAATATTAAGTGGGGCCTGCAATGCAGGAGATCGATGTTTTGCAATTGGTTCAGTTGAAGGAATTCCATTCACTGTAAGAACATGAAAGTTATTTGTTTAACGTTTTATGCAATATGTAAATTAGATAAATTAATATGTATCATTATGTCTAATTGTTTTTCAATTACTCGTAAATATATTTTGAGACGTAAAAATAATATCTAAAAAATACGTACATGTGTACTATATACTTAAATATTTGTGCAATATATTTTGCTCATTCCAAGTGTTTTTGTGTCAACATTTACCTGTAAATATATATTTTTTACAGTCGAAAATCATAAAAATAGTAATGCTAATCATAACGTACATATGTATGTACAATTTGTACAATAACAAAGTCATATGTATATAATAAATTAATTGAAAATTTGTCGTTTAATAGATTATTATGAAATTAGATTTATTTTCTGGTTTTTTATTGATTATCTTCATACATCAGAATGTATGTGGATACATATACAATGTATTTAATTTTTTCTGAACAATAAAAGAAATGTAAAGAAATTTTTTTAGGTCCAATTTAAGAATATCATGTTTGTAATAAACAAATGATTTTTAATTAGGAACATTATATTTTAATTTATTTAATTGTACCTCTAACATGACCTTTCTACCGAGGGGGAAAAAAGCAAACTTTTCAGACATACAAAAATATATAAATTGGCATTTTAGTATATTTTATATTTTTTGTTTGTATTTTACGCCACTTAATATATTCTTATTTTATTTTATCCGTGATTTTCTATAAATTTACATTTTATCGATTTTCCAATCTACTCTATACATATGTATGTATGTAGGTACAATAACTTTATTAACCCAATAAGTATTTGAAGTACGGCAGGACTAATATTTATACATACAGTATGAAAGTTTTATAAGGCTTTGATGAACACTTTCATTGTTTTGTGCAAGACTGATGCAATCGCTTCACTTGCGAAAAGGATTAAGTCCCATTTTATTATAATGTTTATATACATACATATTTACTTGGTACGTAGTTACATATGTACATACATATATATGTATACGTATGTAATATTTATGTAATATTTGTGTTGATAACTTTAAGCTATGAGCCAAATTAAGCAAAAGACTAAAAACTGAGCTATAGTCTTAATAGGAAGCAGATAACCAGGGCAAGGATTTGTATGCAAATGAATAATTGTAGTAACTCAAAATAACTTTTAACTAGTTTTTCTTTTCGAATCAAAGAATTTGCAACAAAATGGCATCGATTTGTTGTTGCATATTTTTAATATTTTGTTATAAATGCATAAATTTCATGTTTTGCTTTAAATTGCATACACATACATATGTACATATTTTGCGTATTTTTTAATTTTTCTACCACAAATTGTATTTTTTTGTAGATATTGCGTATTTTTACAATAAAAAATTCATTAATTTTTTTTTCTTAATTTTTGTAAACAGTAAATTAATAGCTATCTAAACTGCTTTGAGTTTGGTCACTTGACATGAAATTGCTCATATGTACATTAGAGTGCTCCAAAAAAACGAAGTTCCGAATTTTGCCGTCCCCCTCTCTAGAATTGTTCTTTGGGTTGTAAAACTATGATATACAAAAAATTAGGCTGATAGGATAACGTTAACAGGTGCCGCAACGGCTCTGAAGTTTTCAAGTGAATTTACAAGGGGAAAATATAGATTTTTTCAGTTTTTGCTCAAATTTGACCATTTAGTATTAAATTTTGAACTTTATTGTAAAGGAATCGTGATGTGCACAGAGTAAGCATTTTGGAAAGATAAAAAAAACACAAAAATTGCTTGAAAACTTTAAAAGTTATTGCAAATTCCCCAGGCCATTAACGTGTCCCACAGCACATGAATTCGAAATGTGACAAAAAAATTTACTTTTTTTGGAATATATTCTAACAAAAACATTTTGTTACTTAAAATATATATATATAGTTACTCGAATATTACTTTTTGCCCTTATAAGATAACGCAATCTTCTTCTAAGCTATGATCAAAAAAGTTTCATTTTTTCAACGGCCGTTTCAAATCTCCAATTTCAGTTTTTTTGAATCTTTGTTAAATAAATTCTAAAATTTTTAGGAGATCTCATGGGGATTTATGGTCAATAGATAAGGCTATTAAACAATAAAAAAAAATATATATCAATATTTCTTACAGTTTAGCTATACCTGCGAACTCGGCGGATTTCGGGAAAATCGCATTTTTTGTAACATTTTAGAGAATACGTATGAATTTTTTACTGATGCATATTTTAAATAAATTATTATCAGAGTATTATAGTCTAGATAATACAAAATACATATATATTCGAAGTTTTATTAAAATCTGACATTCCCATAAACTGTAGAGTATAAAGGTCAAATTTTGCAATATTTGAGAAACAAACTGAAAAAATCGATATTTTCCCCTAGTAAATGCATTTGAAAACTTCAGAGCCGTTGCGGCACCTGTTAACGTTATCCAACGGCCTGTCAGACAATTTTTTTACATGGGCACACTGCAGTATAATTTTTTACACATTTCAAAATTTCAAAATATGTTTAAAATATAATTTTCAGTAAATTATTAGATTGTACGGAATACTGAAACACATTTTAAGTAATCAGTAAAATACTGCATTTTTTTTGCAGTAACCAGTAAATTTATTGCAATTTTTTGCAGTAATCAGTAAAATTGACTGAATACTGAAAATTTTTTTCAGTAACCAGTAAAAACTTAATGCATTCATGAATACTGAATTTTTTTTCAGTAATCAGTAAAACTTTACTGAATACTGAAAATTTTTTTCAGTAAACAGTAAAAACTTATTTTTACTGCAATTTTACTGGTACTGCAAAGTGCCTATCTATGGTACATACATATGTATGTAGTATATTATTTAAATGCGTTTCTTAGGCTTTATAATTATTGCCATTCTCGATATCATGATTCGGTTAAATTGGTATTAGAGTACATATAGCGGTACCTTTATTATCAATAACCTATATATTTGCTGTCAAAAACTTAAGTTCTAAATATCTATAAAAATTTACTTAAATACGATAAACGCCAAATTAGTGATAACACCGTCCAACAGCATTTTTCATACATGAACCAAACCATGTACATACGAAAGCACATAATTTATGTGGTATAACTGCGTACTCTGTTTTTCATTTTCTGATCGTTCGTCCTTTTTAAAGGACTTTAAAGTTGGAGGTACATAGAATTTTAAAAAATTTTTATAAAATTATAACAATATGGATATCAAACGAAAGAGGACAATTCTAATATTTATATCTTAGGTTGGGTTTACACAGGTAGCCAATTTCGGCTTTACTTGGGTCCATGTTGATCCCTTTGTAAAAATACCTGTAAGAAGAAGAAAAGAGAAGAGAGGGAGAGATAGAGGAGAGTGAAAGAACAGAGACAGTTGCAAAGAGAAGGAGATGATGAGAAATGAGAAAGCCAGGGCAGCTGCCGTGGATGAGTAGTGTGAGTAATAGGATTCACACCCATTTTGACAAATTAATGAACTCTAGAAGACGTTCTAATTGAATGTTTGACAATTCGGTTAGATCACCAAAATAGGTCGATCCAAGCGTCTGAAAACGGGCCTCCGCCAAAGCAGGACAATCGCAGAGAAGAAGTAATAGTCTCTTCTTCATCCTCGTTTTGACAACTCCTACAGTAATCGTTGAACGGGAGACCAATGCGTCCGGCATGGTTCCCAAATTTACAGTGGCCAGTGATTATCGATATCAGCCTACTTAACTGCGGTCTTTGGAGACCAAGAAGATATTTAGACCTTTGAGGATCCATTTGTGGCCACAGTACTCTACATGTTGAGCACGTGTGTTCACGCGACCATTTGTCGCGAGCGATGCAGAGGCATTTTTCACTGATTTGTCTCTTAACTGCAAGTAGTGATATACCGCAGAACTGATCTATATCCATTCTGCTAAGCATAGTGCCAGCTCTTGCCAATGTGTCAGCAATACCATTGCCATACGAATTCCCATGTCCCTTTACCCAAATTAGGGTGATGTTCGAATGTCTCGCCATCTCATTGAGAGACGTCCGGCATTCATGGACAATTTTGGATGTGGAGAACACACCAGTTAGGGATTTAATAGCAGCTTGACTATCAGTATAAATTCAGATATCCCTATTAGATATCCGATAGTACCTTAGCCAATTTACCGCCCTCCTTATCGCCGATATTTCAGCCTGAAGGATACTACATTCATCATTAAGTCGGAAGGAGATTTTCGTTCCAAATTCCTCAATGAAAATGCCACCACCAACTCCTTTCGTCGTCTTGGATCCGTCTGTATACACTCGGAAGCAATTATTTGGCGGAAGGAGAGATTCCTCAGACTCCGAAGAGATATGATATTGGAACTTTCTCACTAGAGACGGTACTGGAATACAATAATCAACAATGTACTGATTATCCGGTATAAGATCTATGATCCTAGCATGGCCTATGGAGCATTGTTTCCACTTGCCAGTTACACTCAATCTGGCCGCAGTTGACATAGCCAATTTCCTTGCAAGGAGATCGACCGAGAGCCAGTTGAGCATAGTGAACAGCGCCTTCGAAGGAGTTGTTCTGAGAGCGCCTGTGATAAGAAGCGCAGTTGATCTCATTACTTTTTCCAGTTGTTGTCTGAGTGAAGCCTTTTCAAGCGCCTGCCACCAGACAACAACCCCATATAGCATAATAGGTTTAATAACTGCCTCAAAGAGCCAGTGAACATTCATTGGATTTACGCCCCAGCATGTTCCTATGGCCTTCCTACAAACATATAGTGCCGTAATGGCTTTAGATGCCCTAGAGAGTACGTTTGTACTCCAAGATAATTTCTTATCTAGGATAACGCCCAGATATTTAGCGCTGTCCGAGAGTTTTAATACTTCGCCGTTAAGGCAAGGAAGAGGAAATAAAGGAATCTTGTATTTGCTAGAGAATAGCACAAGTTTCGTTTTACTAGGATTTACACTAAGACCACATTCGACACTCCACGAGCTAATGATCTTTAGTGCTTGTTCTAGCCTTTGGGATATGGTTTCAAGGTGATCGCCTGATACCGCAACCGCGACATCATCAGCATAGGCGACTGTTTTATAGCCAAGAGAGTCTAGTTTTACCAGAATATCATTTATGGCCATGTTCCATAAGAGTGGAGTACCTCTTAAAGCTTTTCTAGAGATTACTGTATCTCCTAAGGAAGATTCAATGATCCTATTTGAGAGAAGATTCTCGACAAATCCCACAACGGACCTACCAAACCCAGCCCGAGATAGAGATTGGCAGATAGATGCAGGATTGACGTTATTAAAAGCGCCTTCTATATCAAGAAAGGCAACCAGTGAATAATTTCCATACCCCATGGATTTTTCAATATGACCAACGAGAGTATGAAGAGCCGTCTCAACAGATTTGCCCTTCGTATATGCATGTTGAGAGGCAGAGAGAAAGGATTTATCTATCGAGGTCCTAATGTGGATATCGATTATCCTTTCCAATATTTTCAGCATAAATGATGCCAGACATATTGGTCTGTAATCTTTGTGTGAAGTTTTACCCCCCCTTGGGAATAAAAATCACATTACACTTGGTCCATTGAGTAGGAATGTATGACCAAGAGAGACAGGCTGTGTATAAGTTCCGCAGCCAAGGAACTACAAGATCTATATTGTGTTGAAGATCTGCAGGAATAATACCATCAGGGCCGGGTTTTTGGCCAGAATACAGGCTCTAATATTTTTAATATTACCTGCAGGATTTGAAAACAGAAGTTTGTAACCTCTGAGAGATAGTCCAAGGATTTTGCCGTGGTGGGTCCACGGTTCTTGGACCAAGATGAGCTCCTCCCCTCTCTCAGCCATCCGGAGGAGCAAAGCAGCTGATGCTGCTTTGGAGTGGTGAAGGTTAATCTGGGTTACCTTCACCATCTCCAAGACCAGGATCGTACACGACAGTGACGTCGACGTCCTCAGGATCGGAATCCTGCGAACTGTCTCCATCCTCCGCTAACTTCAGATTGCCAAGAAGCTCACCCATTATACCTGTGGTAGACTGGGAGTCTTCTTGGTTCTCAGAACCAGCGGGATCGTCGGCCTTTCCATTTTCCTCCTTGGGCGGAGCCTCCAGCTTAGTACCAGAGGCGGCGGCGCTGCGTTTGGCGTCACTGCGATAAATGCGAAGGGAGATACTATCAAAACCATAGTAAACTTTACCTCCGCATTCACGCAATGGCGCCAACGTTTCCTTATTAAGGACAACAGTCGCCTTTCTGACATTTCCCATCGGGGCGGAAACCTTCACCACCTTCCAATCATGGGTAGGTAGATGAGGATTTCCGCTTTGTAGGAACGCCAGAATTTCCGCCGGGTCATGTGGCTCAGTTGGGATGGTGGCAATTGATCTCGGTCTGCGAGGAATTTCGCTTACCGGGATCACGTCCAACCTTGCACCTGGCCACACTTCCCCAAGGGACTGAATAGCTAGCTTGAGCAGAAGCGCAGAGCGCTCATTTGAACAAGCTAGCAGCTTAATGTGACCTTGGTACCAACCAGCATCATCGTTTATATCTTGCATTTCGTTTTATTTTTTAAGAATAAAAAGAAATAAAAAATATCCGTATAAAAGTTTATCCTTTATTATCCTTGAAATTTTATAATAATTTTTCCCAAAAAATATATTTATAAATAAGATATTAGAATGGAGTATATCTCTTTCAAATTTGGTGTTCATATCTCTATTTGTTTTACTTTTATTATTTTTTTTTTAATTATCCCAGATAATAAATTAAAAAATTTTTCACATCAGAAAACTTCAGTGTTTTTTAGCTAAAATAATATGAATAAAAATATGAAATTTGACAATGTGAAACGGAGTGTCATTTTCTCTACGATATAATTAAAAAATAATAATAATGTGGAAAACCTTGTAGGATATGAAAGTATAAAAACCACTAAGGATATTATTTTAGTTTTTATCATGTCATATTAAAAATACTTTATGTGGAAGAATATTGATATTTACCACTTTTAATTGATATCCATTAAATTGTTCTAAATCATATAAGTAGAAGTTTATAGTTTTTATTAAAAAATACAAAAATTAGGTATATCAAGGACCTCATCCCTCCTCACCATGAATAAAAAAGGCTGGAATAACTTTATTGCTAATTCTTGGGCAATCATTAGTCCGAAGATTACAGATTAGGTCGAATTATTTGGCATAATCGGTGGAAAAATACATTTTTTGAGACATTTATTTTTTAAACTTAGGAGATGGACGTTTTGTCAAGCCGAAAAGAGTCATATTGTCAATGGACATATCTTCCACTTTTAAAAGTGTCATTATGTCCATAGTCTTTGTGACACTATTAAAACATAAATGTATTTATTGCAAGGAAAGAATTGCTCTTAACTTTACTGTATGTTGTTTTTTGGATTCATTTAAAAAAGTCTCCAGAATTGGATGCCTTCGGCCGGGCGCAGGGGTTTTAAACTTCGGCTATATCTATCAAGCCTTTTCATAATAAATGGACTATATGTAATCTCTGGACTTTATGCCGCTTTTCCCATGGATATTGAGACTCTTATCAAAGTGTAATAACCTCCATGGACACTATGAAACTGTTTGGTTTGCCATAACGTCCATGGACATTATGACAAGCCACCATAAAATAAAGTTGTTTTTAACTTTCAAGTGATATTCTATGGTAAATATACAAATAATTTCCAACAAACATATTTGTTAATTTAAGTAAATGTGTATAACTTAACTTTAAAAATTTTTTTACAAGAAACTGATAGAGATAAAAGCATGAAATTTTTCAGTCATAACTCCATAATATTCAATTTAACATATATTTTTTTCAAAAAAATTGACTAGAAAAAATAAGGATATTAAAGGATTAAAATTTTAAAGGACATTTTTTTCTGTTTTTTATTCTGACATTTTAAAATTATTTCATTCGTAAGAATACTGTTATTCTCCTCTTTTATTCGATACCCATATTGACCTACTAGACCAAACCAAATTTTAGCTAAATATAATTATACTTACTCTTCCTTTCAAACTTTGTCTTTTTAAAGGAAGAAACGATCAGAAAATAAAAAACCAAAAATGTAGTACAACTATATTAAGTATGTAGTTTCCAACGTATATGGTCTTGTTCATGTGTGTAACAATTTTTCCCAATTTGTTGTACGGTGTAACAAATAAATTTCACAAGGAAATATTTTTGGTGCATTTTTTCCACATGTATAGTGCTATTCCCATTTTATAGTGCATGCTATAAGTGCATATTTTTAATTTTTTAGTGCATGAGAATTCTTGCCTTGCAAATAACACATATTAGACAGAAATTATTATTATTATAATTATTATTATAATTATTATTATAATTATAATTATAATTATTATTATTATTATTATTATTATTATTATTATTATTATTATTATTATTATTATTATTATTATTATTATTATTATTATTATTATTATTATTATTATTATTATTATTATTATTATTATTATTATTATTATTATTATTATTATTATTATTATATTATTATTATTATTATTATTATTATTATTATTATTATTATTATTATTATTGTTATTATTATTATTATTAAGATTGTAAACTTATTTTAGGGTATAGCCAAAAAAAATGTAAATATTTCGGACCGGAAGAAATTCTACTTTATTCCATATGTTAAATGAAACCTGTTTCGAATATTACAGTTCAGATAAAGGAAACTGTCCAAAGTTTTACTTAAATCGGACAACGATAATCCAACGTGAAGGTCAAATGTCATATATTGCAATATTTCGAAATTTTCATGAAACCATAGCATAATATTTCATTTTCAAACAATAATAATGAATTTTAAATTATAAATAAATTTCGAATCACTTGAAAAAAAAATAATGTAATTTTACAAACTTTTTCTATTTAAATAATTTCTTTCTACTAAAGAACGGTTGTTTTTTTCCAATTACACATGCCAGCGATGTAAAAAACCTTTGCAAATAATTTTCTCTAATCCCAGTGTTATTTCGCGTGCTGATTCCAAAATGGAAATAAAAAAGTCTTATCACCCACCAATTTCCTACATTTTCATTTTGTGTCCCAAATATAAAATTCTGTAGTATTACAGAAGTTGCGATTAGTGGACATCAGATCAAATCACAGGTTATATGCAGGAAACGAATATAATTAGCAAGTGTCACTTTGGATTTAGACATGGTTACAGTACAACTACTCTTCTGACATCTTTAACTGATGCTATTAGACATGCTTTCAATAACCGTGAATGGTCGGTATTAGTATCATTAGATTTATCAAAAGCTTTTGATACTTTTGACCATAATCAAAATTAATTTTCATTTCCTTCAACAGCTTGTAAACTTGTACATATTCATTCTTATCGGAACAGGGCCTAATACGTGGACTGTAATAAAAATTTTAGCAATATTAAAAATATTATAGGTGGAGTTTCACAGGGTTCCATTCTTAGTCCCATCCTGTTCATGGTACTTTTTTTTAAAATTTTATCAAAATCTTTACTGTTCCAGAGTCACAATTTTTAATTTATGCTGATGATGTTTATTTTGTTAAAAATATGATAAGTATGTATTAAGAACTTCGTTTGTTAAGTATGACATCACCAGCAAAAAGTTCAAGAAGAAGGGATATTTTACATGATTTCTTTAGCAAAAAATTGTGGAAAAAGATGTAGTATTTTCATCGCAACTAGTAACCTGAAATGCTTCAAATTCGGATGAAAACCCAATGAATTTTACATTAGCCTGTCATTGGAGAGATGTTATTCATTTTGACAACTTTGAACTATATCTAATATTATTTGTAGAAACTGCAAAAATCCGACATTTGGATGTCAAAAATGAACCATATCCTTTCAATTACACGCCTGTATAAATTTCATTGGTTGTTTACAAAAATTTAAGGTACTTCGAATATGTTATTTGTAGTGACTTTTCTACATCTCCCTAGCAAAAAATAATTGATGTCATACTTTACAAACGACATATTAATCACATCTAAAAATGCGATATTTGTACTGCCGGCCAAATACGAATCAGTTTTAAAATATTATCAAGTGATTAGTTCATAACCCGTTAGGATAGTGTACTTTCATTTCCCGTAATAATTTCTTTCGAAAGCTGTTAAGAATTTTTTTGATCTGAAAATAAATTATAGTGAATAAAAAATATATCGAATGTATTTTTTGCCTTGTTTAATGTATTAATCATTTTTAGAAAATGTAAATTTTGCAGGCGAAAACGAATAGGTTTTAAAGAAAATAAATTTTCTCGTAAGCCGGAAACAAACCGTTTGTTTTTTTTTTTTCTTTGAGCACTGTATCTGAGACACGTTAATGTTCTGGCGATTATATTTATTATTTTTAGTTTGAAAGGGTTGTATGGAAACCCAAAGATCCATTGTGATTTCTTTTAATAAAGAACAATGAAAAAATAAATAGAAGACAGAAGAATAATAGATAGAATAAAAGAGTTAAAATTTCCCCAAAATTATTAAAGAAAGTGGCATTGTCCGTTACCTGAATAACCAAGATAAATCCTGATGAAATCCAGAATGTCACCAAAGTTACACCCTGCTACATCTCCAAGTTCATCGTGGAATTTTTTAACTAGCCATTTCAGTATCAGACTCTGTATTCTAGGACAGTTGCACAAAAGTCCTTATACTCTAACTTACGTCTCAAAAATATATTTTAGAGGGAAGACGATTGAAGTTCGAAAAAAATTTTTTGAGCACTCTAGTACTATTAGGATTTTCATATTTTTCTACATAAATATAAATAATGTATGTACAATTTATTTATTTTCAGGCATATGCAGCTGGTTGCAACATTGTAATATTAGCAAGTACTTTTGAACGTGTACAGATAATACCTGGTGCTCGTCATGGATATGTAAAAATTTCAGCACTAGATTGCAGCACTGACACTGGAAAAATTGCAGCTGCTTACGAAAATAAGGTTTATATATTTGAACCTACTCCAGTATTACAAACAGATAAACACTATACACACTTCTTGGATTACAGGTATCTTCTTTTAAATTGTTTTGTATTTAGAATTTATACCCCATACTACTTTAGTGGTGATACATATATCTGCCTTTGAGTATGCTAATCGGCCTAGAATCATTTTCTGAGTCGACGTGTAAAATCGATTTTGATTATAATTTAATTAAATTTGGCAATTTCAAAATGGTTAATAATTTTTCCTAGTTCCCATACAACTGAAGACCCCGAATGTCTTTTGAGATCATAATTATGTTTAATATAATCAACAAAAAGCGGCACAGCTAAGTTTTATGCCATTCTTGATGACCAGAAGTGGCTGTCAGTCACCGCCAGTATTGTCAATTTAGTACTTTTAGTGCTAGATCTTGCACTTTATTTGATGTATTTAAGTTAAATTTTAAAAGGGTCAGCACCTATGGTAAATGCCACTAAGCTAAAATCTTATATAAAATATGCAGGAACGAAAGAAATACAAAAACAGTTTTTGCTGTTTTCAATATATTTGTAAGAAAGAAAAAGTTTTTCGCCAAAGAATAAACAAGAAGTGAAACGCTGTCATTTTTTTACAACAATAACATTACGCTCTTCTCACAGACGAGTGCTGTGTAAATCCAACACATATGTAAAAATTTTTTTCTCTCTCCAAACTTCGAAACTTTTTCGCGAAAATTTGAGGATAATAGCACTTTGAAATGTTTTTTATCACTTAACATTCTATTTTATAATTTTTTTGCACAATTTAAACACATTTAATAGCCCGAAAATAATATATTTTTTACAAACGAAAAAAAATATTTTTTATTTTTTGACATTGAATTTTTGTTGGTTGAAATTAAAACTAAAAAAAAACAATGTTGTAAATTTTCGTATGGTAAACGAAAAAGATATTTCAAATAAATAATTTATTTTTTCAATATTACAGATTAAAAAACAAATAGACGTGTTTATAAAATGTTTGTAGATAAAATATGTGGAAAATATCTTAAGAAACCTTTCAAAGTATAAATTGAAATGTAATATTTTTTTTCAATATTTTTCAATACGATTTTTTGCAACTATGTTGACTTGAGAATTCTACTAATACATTCTTAGAGTTAGGTACCGGATGACAGTAGACTTAGGTACTTTTGACAACAGTTTCATTTCTTATTTATTCTTTGGTTTTTCGCATTAAGAGAAACCGGCAGATAATTTGTATTTAATAATTTGAAAATAATTCTGAACGACATTCAAATTGTCAACAAAGATTTTCAAAGCAATAAAAATTTAAAAAAAACAATTTCTCTTACCAATACTAATTGTTTCAAAATAGATACTAAAGAGAAATTAGCTTCATGGGACCTGATTATATAAAAAAAACTGGAAAAAATATGCTTATAAGAATTATGCAAAAATGTTAGGAATTGCAAGATTATTTATAAAATAAGTTTTTGTGAAAATGTCGTTATAGCTATAAACTCAATTTAAAAATATTCACAATCAGATATTTTATTTTATAATAAAAACACATTCCCACTTGACATCAACTCGCTTTGTGGAACAGTTCTGGAACTAGTTCTTTAATAATGAAAAAATCTTTCTTTTTAAAAATTCTTAAACGTACGCATCACTTTATCCTGCACACCCCATATTTTTCTTTATTAAGAATGTGATTTAACGCTCGTTAAATAACATATCAATTAATCATAACTTAAACTTTATTTAAATATTTTTAAAGTATAATTTTTTGATAAAAGCATATTTTTCTATATGGCATTCAATGAAAATTTGTTTAAGAACATTGAGGGTAGCTACTAATAATATGTATTTTGGAATTTACTTAAAATAACTTTATTATTGTTATTTTGCAGATGGGTTCAAACTGGATCATTTGTCAGTCATTCTCATGTTATAACTTTGTCATGGAATTTAGAAGGTACACGCCTTTTAACTGGTGGATCTACAATTCAGCTATGGAAAGAAAAGTCTAGTGAATATACGGAGGATGATTCAAGTGGTAAGTTTTATAAAATTATATACATTACTGTATATAAATATATACATAATGTACATATATTAAAGTGTCCCGTGTAGGAATACTTCTCAATCGATTCGTATTGCATTTGGTTTAATCCATTTCAAAATTTTTAGATTATTTTGGGGTTTACATACATACATACATACATACATACATACATACATACATACATACATACATACATACATACATACATACATACATACATACATACATACATACATACATACATACATACATACATACATACATACATACATACATACATACATACATACATACATACATACATACATACATACATACATACATACATACATACATACATACATACATACATACATACATACATACATACATACATACATACATACATACATACATACATACATACATACATACATACATACATACATACATACATACATACATACATACATACATACATACATACATACATACATACATACATACATACATACATACATACATATGTATATGCCCCTTATAATACACTAACCCCTATTTTCACAATGTTTAGTTATTTTTTAACTTTAAGATATATTGACAGTTCTCATACAAAAATTGAAGGTGGTGAAAATGAAGGTAAAATTAATTTTGCAGACCAGAAATACTCTAACAAAAAATTTAATTATTTAATTTTTCTGGGAAACTGAGACCGTTTTCAAAAAAAGATTTTTATTTTTCTCAAATTTAGTATATTAATATGCATCGTTTGAGAGGTATTCCTACATAAAAGTGGTCCACGAGACCCTAATGTACATTAGACCGAATTCCTTTGTTTTGTTTTAAGAAACTTACCGGTCTAGTAATGACTATTTATGGGGCGGATAATCATTAGTGAATGTATTTCTTTGTAGATGTTTTTAATAAAACTAAAAATTTTATTAAAATTTTAATAAAAGCTCACTTTTTTAAAAGTTTTATACGCAGTTGCACGTGGCTTCATTTGTTTTAGTAGAATATTTAAAATCAATATTTCGTAGATATAGTAGATGGATACAACTTTACAAGAAAAGCTATTGCGACACCAGCACACATAAATTTTTTGTTTATGAATTTCATATCAGCATAATTGGCTAGGTATTTTCCTTTAAGAGCTTTTTGATCGCTTAGTGGTAGTAATAGTACCCAAATATCAATTTAGATTACACTATTAAAATTTCATGAAAATTTATTTGTGAATGGTTTTAGAAAATCGATTTGGGGAGGAAGGTTTTCGCACCAAAATTACTCGAGAAATATGTTTAGGTTTTACGCTAATGTACATTATAGGTGTCCAAAAATTACGAATTTTGATTGGATTTTTGTTTATTAGTGTCTTAAACTATCTGGTATACAATTTTACCCAAATCGGATAACGAGACCCCGTGCCGGAAATCGATTGAAAAGTGAGAAGGGTATATGGTTAAATTCAGAATTTTGTTTAATTTTGGGGATGAAAAAAGTGTGAAATTTTTTTGATGTCCTTTTCTAAACGTGTAGATATACATTTAACTATACAAAATCTGTTCGCGTGAAAGTTTTTCAAGAAGGTACGTCAAAGTTATCGCGTTTATTTATAAATGTTTTTTCAAAAATTTTCAAAAATACATTTCGCAATATAATAAAACAAAACTTTAAGGGCCAATCTTTAGGTGAAAGATTAGCGATTAAATTAAAATTAATCCTCGTAAGTTGTCTTTGAGTACTCAATTAGTTAATTTTGTTTGTAAGTTTAAGCGCCCAATGGAGGTGGTTTAAATTTAAGCATGAAATGCAAACGTGTAAACAGTTGATGCAAAAAAAATAATACAAATTTTATAAATATAAACATTAAAATGTTCTATTTATTGATTAGTATAAATTATACACACTCAAAATACGTTTTTTTTTTTAAATTTAAGTTTTCATTAATTTTCATGTTAAATTTACATGCATTGTTTTGATAACAAACAGTGACATTTTCTGTTGTTTTGTATGGCAACACTGCGAATTTTAATCTTGTACTCAAAAACATCAAAGAGGATTAACATCAGACATCAGACAACATTAATTAACTAATCTGATTATTAATTGGCATTTGATTGCCAACTCAAAAACCCGCTCTAAGAAATTAATAATACTTTGCTAGGACGATAAATCTATGTAAATATCTCATTTGTTTCAGGCTCCTACAAAAGGATATATTTATTTACATAAGTTATTATTAATAACTTTGAAATGTTATAAAATAAAACTTATTTTAAACACACTATGATAAAGGGTATATAAGATTCGAAAAAGGCGAATATTGAACTCTTACTTGTTGTGTGACAAGTATTTAATGTGCATACATATACATATAAACAATTGCAATCTGGAAATATATTTGAGAATTTCTCCATGATTTGAACAAATTTTAGATTATTGGCTATGTATTTAGAATAATTTCCTTTGAAGATGTTGTAAAAGAGTAATAATAATACATAATAATTTATTTTTAATTTTTAGGTGTTAAATTTGTCATTGGAGGCGACAGAGATAATAAAACTCCTACAAATGAATCCATAGAAAATTCTACAGTATGGGAAAATATTTGGTCATGTCAAACGGCAATTCCTATATACCATATGGCGTTTAGTCCTGATGGAACTTTATTTGCAACATGCGGCCGTAATGATAGACTTGTTAAAATTTGGTATGAAAACAAACAAAGTAAGTTTATCCCAGTTAATATAATTACTTTTTTTTATTATTAATTGCTACTATAACTTCTTAAGTTGAAAAGCTAAATTATTTTTTAAGTATTTCAATATTAAAATTAACCAATTTTGTTTGTCTTTGAATTATACTAACTAAAAATTTCTAAAAATATATAAAAGGTTTAACATATATTGATGAGGCCTAAAATTCATTGTATTTCGAGAATTGGTTACTACAGTAGAGCCATTTGTCTGTTGTAGTGGGTGAAGAAGTTGAAATCTTTCTTTTGTGAATTAATTACAAGTTTCAAGAGACAAGAAAATTAAAGAATGTATCTGATTAGTGGGTAAGCATTTTTGCTGTAAGTAAAGATTGCAAAGTGGGAGTAACATCTCCTAAAATGAAGACGATTGCTTGTAAGTTGCGAAGAGTATTAAAGTTAAAGTTGTACAAAGTTTTAAACATAAGATTGTTAATTTCGATGTTTTTATTGAGTTTGGATTAAATTAAATTTCTGGGAATTATTTTGGATAGTAATCTTAATTTCAGTTCGCATATTAGTTATACTGTTTCAATGGTATTGCACACTTTACGGAAATTTTTTTCAATAAATATTCATTATCCTCTTCATATCAGATATAAACTAGCTTATTCTCTTTGTTTCGGCGTCAATCCGATTTGGTTCAGTGTAAATGCACAAAAAGAATAAAACACAAAGAATTATTAGTTTTATAAAATTAGAAGATTTGTCTTCCTTTATTTATATATTACTTTAAGCATGTATGCACAACAAGAAGTGCTCTTTAAGGCTTCTATATGACGAGTGACAAACAACAACTTATTTCTAAGTGTGGAGGCTAAGAAAGTTTAAATACAGTTAGCGGTTTACTCGTTGAATTAATAATAGTTTTCCATCAAAGATGTAAACTAAAGTAGTAAATCATTAGGATTTACACTTAGAGGAAAAATACCGCAAATAATCGATTTGTACTTAAACACTCTTCTTATTTTACAAGTTTTATATGGAGTTGAAGTTGTAAAAGGTTTATCTAGGATAAACCACATTACATATATACATTATACAATGTCGAGCAGAGAAATCATATTTCACAATATGTTGAATAATTTTTAAAATATAGCTTTGTGAATTTTGTAAAGATTCGGTGTATTACTTTTTTCATACGATTATTTAAAATTGAAGACCGTAACCCTTGTTTAAAAGTTTTAACTTTAGTATATCAATTAGAAGAGCGCAGATTTTAGTACCTAGAATTGCAAATTTATTTTACGAGAATTGTTTAACGGCTGAATTGCGTATATTTTCACACTCTAATAATATTTTCCGTCAATATTCATATACCCGGGTATGTTTTTTATTTTCTAAGAGATATGAAAAAATATTGAAAATTTCATAAATGACTTAGCCAATAATGTCCTGTTACAACAGAAAAAGCCCATTTCATTTTAGACATTTTAAAGGAAAACTTTAAAATGTTATATAAAAACCAAATTTTAAACTTGGTCGTAATAAAATTAAATGTTCTTGTGAGATCTAAAATGGTTCAGAAAAGCAGACTGTTGTTGTTGTTGTTGTAACAGCTAAAACTACAATAATCTAGTTGGGGGGTTCTACATCAATGTCCAGGCCTAAAAATTGGGCTACTTCAACTGGATGCGTCCATAAATTCATTGGGCAGAGTGAAGTAGGGTTGGCTGAGCAGTTGAATTTGTGGTGGGTATCATGAGGACCCTGGCCATATGCAGGACATTCGTTGGGGACGGCACGGTCTATACGTGACCAGTAGGCATTGAGCCTGTTGCTCCATCCCCATCTTAATTGTGCCAGAACTACTCTTGTTTTCCGCGGCAGGTTTTCTTCCGTGTCTGCTATGGGCGGTGGGCGACCTACAAGTACGACATTCATGCGGTATCCTGCGACCGCGGAATTTATGGCGTCTCTATGGTGGATCCCGCACATATCTGCATATGTTTTCCTCGTATATACGAAGATCCTTCCTGACATGCCTCGGGGGAGTATCCAATTGTATGATGTTAAAATTGGGATGACTTCTCCGATGACATCCCAGGAGGAACTGTATAGTCAACACGACATTGTGTTCCTTGACTGGAAGGACCTTCGTTTCCTCGTGCAGGTGATGTTCCGAGGTAATTTGTAGGCAGCCCGTTACAGTCCTTAGGGCGGCATTTTGGCAGCTTTGAATGTTTCTCCACAGGGTATCACTTAGCGAAGGAGACCACACTGGAGCAGCATAGTTAACCACTGACCGACAAATCGTTTTATATGTAGCCAACAAGGTTTCTTTATCCATACCCCAATTGCTGCCGGCTAGCGCTTTGAGGACCTTGTTTCTACTTCGCAATTTGTGCGTGATTGCAGTGGCGTGAGATGAGGAAGTAAAGAGGCTATCAAATGTGACCCCCAATATTTTTGGGTGGTGCACGGTCGGAATTTAGACTCCATCGACCACGATGCCAAGGTTTAAGTTTACTTCCTTCATCCAGGTGGTAAAAAGTGTTGTTGACGACTTCGCTGGTGAAGAACTGATGTATTTCGTGGAGATAACCATTCACCAGAACGCATAATTCATCAATGTTGTGGCCCGTCGCCATGATAGTACAGTCGTCCGCATAAGAAATCACTTCCACGCCTTGTGGAGGTGCGGGGAGCTTAGAGAGGTAGAAGTTAAACAAAAGTGGCGATAGTACTCCACCTTGAGGTACGCCTTGTTTAACTCTACGGGGTTTGGAGCGTCTGTCACTAAACTCCACGAACGACGGCCACTCAGATAATTTACGTTCCATCTCTTCGTGTTGTTGGGCATTGTGGATTGCAGGATATCCTCGAAGAGTGTGGCGTGACTGACGGTGTCGAAGGCCTTCGACAGGTCAAGAGCCACTAGGACCGTCCTTTCACAGGGCCTCTGCTGATTTAAGCCTTGTGAGATCTGAGTGGCAATGACGGTTAATGCTGTGGTGGTGCTGTGTATTTTGCGGAAGCCATGCTGGTGACAAGATGCTGTTAGGTGGCTGGACAGCTGGGGGAGGAGAAGAGCATCAAGAGTCTTCGCGACTGGTGATAGAAGGGAAATCGGCCTGTATGATTGTCTCTCTGTCGCGTCTTTTCCAGGTTTTAAAATGGGAATGACTCTAACCTTTTTCCAGGCTTCGGGTATTACGAGGCTGCTCACTGACTTGTTGAAGACCATAGTCAGATACTCAACTCCCCGCTCGCCAAGGTGTTTTAACATCAGCATGGATATTCCGTCGGGGCCAATCGCCTTAGATGGTTTGGCGTTGTTGATGACGTCTGCAACTTCAGCTGGGGTGAAGGGTTGTGGTATGTCCGTGACTGGAAGGTTGTGAAGTTTGCGAACAATACTTCGTTTTGCCTTGTCTCTCTCAGGGTGCTCAATGAATTGTCGGCAAAATGCGCGCGAGCACACTTCAGGGTCGGAAATGGGGATGTCCGCAAACTTAATAGCGACCCTGTCATCCTTCTTCGTCGGTTTGGAGAGAGATCGAAGTGTAGACCACAACTTACTAACACCCGAACTCAGGTTGCAGTTCTTCAAGTGATCTAGCCATCTTTGAAAAATCTCTGTATAATAGTCTGTTATATAGAATCCTATCTCTATATAAGGTTTTTTCTGAAGAAAATGGACATTTATAGTAGTTTTCACTTTTTTAATATTAGCACAATATTGTGTGGCAACTTTTTTCAATTTGCCATAAGAATTTAAAATAGTGGCAACTCTATTCAAATTGGTGAAATTATTTTCTGAAATACATGTGCGATTCCAATATTTATCAGCGGCTACGTTTAAGCCGGCTTAGCTTTTGAGCCGAAAGAAATCGGCGGCGGCGCGGCTTGCAAAATATTACCGGCGGCCAGCCGCCGCCGATTTGAGCCGTCTCGGCTTGTATCTCTGCGTGCCAGTCTGCTTTCTTTTGGTTTACGTATTGACGGCGTTTAGAGACGATAAAATCGTTATGTCGATCCAGACAAACGATTATGGGTAAGCGGTCTGATCCCAGAGAAACTACGGCTCGCCATGTTGCGTAGTTCATCAAACCAGCACTCGCTATGGTGATGTCGGGCGAGCTAGCGCAGGTATCCATAATCCGCATCATCATTAAGGGTGCAGAAGGTGGACTCATCAATCTGTTCCGCAAGCAACGCACCTCTCTGGTCTTCACCTAAAGAAGAGTGCCAGAGCTTATGGTGGGCGTTGAAGTCCCCTAGGACAAGACGCATATCGCCGTCTAACAAAGTCCTGATGTCGGGACGGTAGCCTGCTGGACAGCTGGCTACAGGCGGAATATAGACATTATAGAGCTCTAAGTCAAGATATTGGTCTCTGGAGTTAGAATCGAGAGAAAGAGCTCTTACTGCACGGTGTTGTGAATGATGAAAGCAATGCCCCAACCGTTACTTCTGGAGCGGTCTTTTTGGAGAATGTTGTATCCGTTACAACTTTGCAGACTGGAATTGTTCGTCAGTTTCGTCTCCTGGACCGCAGCGACCACGATGTTGTTGTGCTGCATATATCGGGTTATCTGGGAAATTTTGTTTTGGAGGCCATTGCAGTTGAACTGCAATATGGATATCATCCCAGGTCTCCGGAGTGCAATCGAGGATGTTAGCGGCGACGGTAATTGTTGTTGCTGCTGCTGCACAGTGGTATAGGAAAAAAAAAAGAGGGAAATAATTCGGTAACTTCTAAACGGTTAATCCGATTTTAATGAAATTTGGTGTGCACAAAGAGGAGGTGTTGTCGAGTTTAGGTTTTGAATTTGGACCTTATAGGCCAACCAGGGGCCCGGCGGGGGGTCATCAAATTAGGACACCTCGGCTATGTTAAATTTTTAAAACGATCCTATTTCTTCATTTGAGTTCCGATTTAAAAAAAATTTCGTATATAGAATCTCCTCATCGAGCACTATAAAAAATGTTGTCATAGCAGTAAATTATCTCTTATAGTTTAGGAGATATTCGCATTTGAAAATTAAAATTTTAAAATTTTTACCGTCCTTACTTTAGTTTTTTTTGATAATAGCAGGTCCAAATATTCCCGATTTTCGCCATTTTGTTTTATTCGCTTAACAACAAGTTTATATATCAAGCAGTGAAAGAATTATGTAAAAATCATGACTAAGTCCAAAGTTATAGGCATTTTAATTTAAAAAATTAAAAAAAGACGATTTTTTGTCATTTTTTTGGGAAAAAAGTATCTTTTTCTTTTTAAGTTATCTAAAAAGTTTCTAAGAAGATGTTTATAGAATTTATACTTTTTGGAAAGCTGACTTTACATAAAGTACGATAAATGAAACAAAACCTAAAAATTTTTGATACCGAGGGGACCAGGTCCATCCAAAAAAACCCTATTTTTTATGGAAAATTAAATTTTGAGCAAAAATTCTCAAATCGCATAGTCGATATCAAATTATAGTGACCTGTTTTATATGACCCAATATGTTCTTAATCATTTTGTAACGGGTTTCGATAACCCCGCCCCTGGTATGGATATAATAGGCAAAAAACTAAAAAATCCCATTTTTGGGATTTTTTAAAACTTTTTTGGGAATTCCGGGATTTCTAATAAGAAAATTCGAAACTTTGATTTAATTTTGGATTTTAAGTAAAAAAATCTACCTAACTGTAAAATTTCATCAAAAAATATTCATAAATAAAATTTTTATTGCAATTAGAAAAATTTGTATCTTCGCAAAACTGAATAAAAAACATTTTTTAATTTTTTTTAAAAAAAGTATTCCGCGAATTTTTTAATTTTCAAAAATTATATACAGTTTTGAAAAATAGACAAAATTACCTTTCCATTGATATATAACATGCCTACCTAATGTTTTTTAAGTGACAAATTAATTAGGGAAAACTCAACATCTTTTAGAAAATTTACCTAGCACTATTATTTTCATCCATATATGTAACAAATTTAAGAGTTAACCTTATGGATGAAAATAATAGTGCTAGGCAAATTTTCTAAAAGATGTTGAGTTTTCCCTAATTAATTTGTCACTTAAAAAACATTAGGTAGGCATGTTATATATCAATGGAAAGGTAATTTTGTCTATTTTTCAAAACTGTATATAATTTTTGAAAATTAAAAAATTCGCGGAATACTTTTTTTAAAAAAAATTAAAAAATGTTTTTTATTCAGTTTTTGCGAAGATACAAATTTTTCAAATTGCAATAAAAATTTTATTTATGAATATTTTTTGATGAAATTTTACAGTTAGGTAGATTTTTTTACTCAAAATTCAAAATTAAATAAAAATTTCGAATTTTCTTATTAGAAATCCCGGAATTCCCAAAAAAGTTTTAAAAAATCCCAAAAATGGGATTTTTTGGTTTTTTGCCTATTATATCCATACCAGGGGCGGGGTTATCGAAACCCGTTACAAAATGATTAAGAACTTATTGGGTCATATAAAACAGGTCACTATAATTTGATATCGACTATGCGATTTGAGAATTTTTGCTCAAAATTTAATTTTCCATAAAAAATAGGGTTTTTTTGGATGGACCTGGTCCACTCGGTATCAAAAATTTTTAGGTTTTGTTTCATTTATCGTATTTTATGTAAAGTCAGCTTTCCAAAAAGTATAAATTCTATATACATCTTCTTAGAAACTTTTTAGATAACTTAAAAAGAAAAAGATACTTTTTTCCCAAAAAAATGACAAAAAATCGCCTTTTTTTAATTTTTTAAATTTAAATGCCTATAACTTTGGACTCAGTCATGATTTTTACATAATTCTTTCACTGCTTGGTATATAAACTTGTTGTTAAGCAAATAAAAAAAAATGGCGAAAATCGGAAATATTTGGACCTGCTATTATCAAAAAAACTAAAGTAAGGACGGTAAAAATTTTAAAATTTTAATATTCAAATGCGAATATCTCCTAAACTATAAGAGATAATTTACTGCTACGACGACATTTTTTATAGTGCTCGATGAGGAGATTCTATATTCTATAATTTTTTTTAAATCGGAACTCAAATGAAGAAATAGGATCGTTTTAAAAATTTAACATAGCCGAGGTGTCCTAATTTGAGGACCCCCCGCCGGGCCCCTGGTTGGCCTATAAGGTCCAAATTCAAAACCTAAACTCGACAACACCTCCTCTTTGTGCATACCAAATTTCATTAAAATCGGATTAACCGTTTAGAAGTTACCGAATTATTTCCCTCTTTTTTTTTTCCTATACCACTGTGTGCTGTTGTATTTGCTGCTGTTGTTGTGATTGCAAGGTAGAGGGCGGAGGGGTAGCGTAGGAAGATGACGATGTTGTTGTCGATGACGCTGATGAATCTCGCCGTTGTTGTAAGCAGCATGGGCCGACAAAATTTTCCGACCACTCTCGATGATCGTTAAGTCCGGAGCAATTCCTGAGATGACACCAGCCCAAACAAGAGTTACACCTTAATTGGATGGACATATGGTGCAGTCGGTTCTAGCAAACTGTGCAGAACCATGGTCCGGGATTTAATTCAATTCCGGCAAGGACCAAAAGGATGCGGAGCAGCAATGCCGGAAGATGTTGCTCCGCTGCAGAAAATTGTATTGTAGTTGCTGGGGTTGACTGCCCTTGGCCGAATAATTCGGGTCATTCCGGTACGTAGAACCGGCTGTCGGGGAATGAAGCAGACTGTTGTTGTTGTAACAGCTTAAACTATACAATTTTTAATCCGGGGGTTCAATATTTAGGTCCAAGCCAAGAAATTGGTCTACTTCAATAGGGTTAGTCCATAAATCCATTGGGCTAAGTGAAGTAGGGTGGGCTGGACAGTTGAATATGTGGTGGGTATCATGGGGACCCTGTCCACAGGCTGGGCATATATTGGGGACGGCACGGTCTATGCGGGAACAGTAGGCGTTGAGCCTGTTGCTCCATCCCGATCTCAGTTGTGCCAGAGCAACTCTTGTTTTCCGCGGCAGGTTCTTCTCTCTTTCTGCTATGGGCGGTGGGCGACCTCCAAGAACGACATTCATGCGGTAACCTGAAACCGCAGTATTGATGGCGTCTCTATGAATGTCGTTCAAAGCTGCAGTATACGAATTCCGATCTAAGGGATCTTGAACATAACTTCGTATGCTCTCTTCGTATACACGAAGGTCCTTCCTGACATGCCTCGGGGGAGCATCCAACTGTGTGATGTTAAAGTTGGGATGACTCCTCCGGTGACATCCCAGGAGGAACTGTCTAGTCAGCATGACATTATGTTCCTTGACTGGGAGGACCTTCGTTTTCTGATGTAGATGGTGCTCTGAGGTTATTTGCATGCAGCCCGTTACAGTCCGTAGGGCTGCATTTTGGCAGCTTTGAATATTTCTCCACTGGGTATCACTCAGCGAAGGAGACCTCACTGGAGCAGCATAATTGACCACTGACCGGCCAATTGTTTTATAGGTAGCCAACAAGGTTTTTTTGACCATTCCCCAAGTGCTGCCGGCTAGCGCTTTGAGGACCTTGTTTCTACTTCGCAATCTGTGCGTAATTGCAGTGGCATGAGCTGAGGAAGTAAACAGGCTGTCAAAGGTGACCCCCATAATCTTTGGGTGGTTCACAGTCGGTATTTGGTTTCCATCGACTACGACGCCTAGGTTCAAGTTTACCTCCTTCGTCAAGTGTAGCTGAAGACTTCGCTGATGATAGTTTCAAGTTACGTCCAGTGAAGAAGTTGTGTATTTCTCCGAGATAACCATTCACTCGATCGCATAGCTCATCAACGTTTTGGCCCGTCGCCATAATGGTACAGTCGTCCGCATAAGATATAACTTCCACCCCTTGTGGGGGTGTGGGGAGTTTAGAGAGGTAGAAGTTAAACAATAGGGGGGATATCGCGCTCGTCTGCTAGTCTCGCTGCCTCTGCTGGGAAGTGCGGCCGCACTATAGATAGTCGACCAGCAGGAATAAAGCGGGCTGCTGCTGCGATGACAGTTTCGCGGAACTTGCTCTCTGCTTGGTGTACGTTGCTAGGAGCTGGAAGATCATTGAAGATGCGATCAGTGAATTCTCTGAAGCCGAGCCAGTCTGCTGTAGAGACGGCGTTCAGAGACGATAAAGTCATTGGGTCGATCCAGACAAACGATTATGGGTAAGTGGTCTGAGGCTAGAGAAATTACTGCTCTCCAAGTTGCGTAGTTTATCAGATCAGGGCTCGCTATTGTGATGTCTGGAGAGCTGGCGCAGTTACCCATAATCCGTGTGAGGGCATCATCATTTAGTGTGCAGAAGGTGGATTCGTCAATTTGTTCCGCCAGTGACGCGCCCCTCTGGTCTTCCCCTAGACTAGAGTGCCAGAGTGATGATGCGCGTTAAAGTCCCCAAAGACTAGACGCATATCGCCGTCTAATAAGGTCCTAATGTCGGGACGGTAGCCTGATGGACAGCTGGCTACTGGCGGAATGTAGACATTATAGAGCTCTAGGTCGGTTTCCCCCGATCTGACTGCAATACCTTGGACTTCAAGGTATTGGTCCCTAGCGTTGTGATCGAGGGAAAGAGCTCTATACTGCACTGTGTTATGGATTATAAATGCAATGCCCCCACCGTTGCTTCTGGTGCGGTCTTTTCGGAGAACGTTGTAACCGTTACAACTGTGCAGACTGGAATTACTCGTCAGTTTTGTCTCCTGGACCGCAGCGACCACGATGTTGTTTTGCTGCATAAATCTGGTTATCTCGGGTAATTTACTCTGGAGGCCATTGCAGTTAAACTGCAATATGGATATCACCCCAGGTCTCTGGACCGCAATCGATGGAGTTAGCGGCGAGGGTTGTTGTTCGTATGATGACGACGATGACGATGTCGATGATGCCAATGAATTTCGTCGCTGTTGTTGGCAGCATGGGGCGACAAAAGTCTCCGACCACTCCCGATGATGGTTTAGTCCAGAGCAGTTTCTGAGGTGACACCAGCCCAAACAAGCGTTGCACCGTAATTGGGTGGACATATGATGCAACCGGTTCTGGCAAACTGTACAGAACCATGGTCCGGGATTTAGTTCGATTCCGGCACGGACCAATAGGATACGGAGCAGCAATGCCGGAAGATGTTGCTCCGTTGGTAAAAATGTGAAGTTGTTGCTGGGGTTGACAGCCCTTGGCCGAAAAATTTCGGGTCATTCCGGTACGTTGAACCGGCTGTCGGGGAATGGAAGCAGACTGTAAAGCTCTTTTGTTGTCACTCATATGAAAATTTATTTTTATGTTAAAAAATGTAAAACCAATTTCGTTCGTTATTTTTAAGAACGAAGACAAATTTTCATTTTAGAAAAACATTATAAATATAATAAAATCCTAAATATTTTACTGCAAAAATGCATTTAAAAGCAGTATATTATAATGTCGAATATATTAGACAAAACGACAAAAAGGGTTTAGTGGAATTTTATACAACAATTTATACTTTATTTCCAATTTACTCTATCTTTTGTATGAAGGAATTAATCATTTTGGTTTGTGAAACATCCATATGTACAGGGTTATAACAAAATTATGAAATTTTTTTCCGGGTCATTTTGGTACAAAAATCTTCCTCTGCTAATCATATCGATTATTCGTCTTCAGAAATAGAACTACACTTCTATAAATCAAAATGTACACAATCATTGCGTATCGCGAAACTAAACAATAGGTTTATTTCTAGTTCTTATGCAGACGAACGACGAATTAATTGAGAAAAAACCCGATTCCCGTAGCCCGATTTTGATGAAATTTGAAGATCGCCTGTCACAGAATTCTATTCCGATCGAAAGTGGCATTATTTTTTCTATTTTTCTTCTTCAAAAAAAGGTAAATGACAACTTTTTTGGAATGAATCCACATAAAATTTCCAATTTGGCACTGATGTTTGTTTAAATTTATTGAATTTTAAAGTTTTCATCAATTTATTTATTAAATAATAATGTGAAATGCTACTAAAAGGTGCTTTTCTGAAATATTAAAAATATTATAATGCAAAACCTTTTATATTTAATTTTAAAAAGAAGTAGACTGATATCACTTTTAAAACTGTAAAAGATAAATAATTTGCTTTTTCAACTTACCATTTTCTCAATGACTGGATATATTTTTATCGTTTTTATAAGATATTATTTTAACCGACAAAATAAATTCTTAATAAGCGATAACCTGATGTTGAGATAATTAACTAATAAATAAATAACCTATTTAATTTTTCGTTTAGTTTTGTTTCCATCAAAAAATACATCTAAAACTAAAGACGAAGGAAAAGAGCTTAATTTTACTTATGTTTATATTGCACATCCTCGAGCAGTTACAAATATAATATGGCGTAAAACTAGCAAATATATGCCAAAAGGATCTGTTTCTAATATGATCGTTACTTCCTGTCTTGATAATATTTGCCGTATTTGGATAGAAACGGTTTTACCGGATGATGGACTCATAAATATGACCCAATTTGATCCTTTAGCCTCACAAAACCCAAAATTCAGAACTCATAGGCACAAACATAGATTTATGCAGAGGCTCAAACACATGAAAACTTGCTTCCACATACGCCGTCACGCTAAAAATGGTGCAAATGTGGGAGCATCCACTCTAAATATGGTAGCCAATAGTTATCCCGGGCCTATACCATCGCTTCCGTCATCATGTAGTGTTCATGATTTTCACTCGTATGGTTTCCATGGCACTGGAATATCACAAGGAGTTCATTTTCATTTGGCTGCATCTATAAATGCTGAAACGGACATACCTTTGGTTCCATCAATGCATTCCAGTAGTTCCGATCCTTCAACACAGAACAACTTTATTCTTCATTGGTTAAATAACAAAGAAATGAATTTTACACTTCAAGCTGAAGCTATACTTCAAGAGTTAACCAAAAAAGTGATTGATGAGGAAAATAACACAGCAACGGGCAATTCTGATGTAATGGACAACTACTCTAATGGTGGACAAGCAAAAAAGAAATATGTACGCAACGGATCTAAATCGGTGTCTGTGGACGATAACAGTGCGACTGGCGACGAGAGTAAAGCTTCAAATTTGCAAAATATCAATTCTATGTCAAATACTACTTCCTTGAATTCATTGAATAATGACAACAATTCAATTGTAAATCAATTAACCGATTCATTAGATATAAAAATTGACTGTTTATTGCGGGACTGGCATCAGAGTCCAGATTTATTATTTGCTGTTCATCCAGTAGATGGAAGCTACTTAATCTGGGTGGTTGAATGGCTGGACGATTATTATCCCGGTTCATTTCGACAAGCACAGGTTTCGTTCTCCACCAGGATTCCGAATGCTTTCCCACTTGGAGATTCTATGTCTATGTCAACAATGGTTAGCTTGTATAATACTGGTACACATCCTTTAGTTTTTCGAGAAATTGCAAATAATGTTAAAAGTAAGGACAACGATGTATCAGAAGAAGAGGAAATTTTAATGAAAGACGAATCAGATGAGCATGAAGATGAAAACGATGATGTTTCTGTTCAAGATTCTAAAGGCAGTGATAAGAATGACGGTTCCGATGACAAAACTAAAGAATCCCAAACAGGAAGTATATCTACGGATATTTCGCCATCCGTGTCTATGGTTACCAAACACTCGAATGGCACTTTAAATTTATGGCAACTTTCATTTGCATATAAAACAAAATTCACACAAGTTCTGAGTATTGGTCATGTTAGTCGCGTATCCGGTCACAGATTCCGTGTAAACGACATAAATTGCCATCCAGTTTTACCCTTACTGGTATCAACGTCTCACCATAATTTGCCAGAATGTGAAAATAAATCTACAACAAGTGGTGGATCAAATTTCGATTCAAATGGTTTAAACGAAGCGGATCACGTATTTACTACATCAGGATTCTGTTCCGAATTAATATTATGGAGGGTAGACTCTGTAGGACCGCTATGCCATACAGGAGGAGTTAGCGAACTTGCTCGTATTAATTCTCCCGAAATATCGGCCTTCAGTAATGTTGCTTGGATTCCCACATTATTGCCTAGCACGACTCTTGGAAGCTATAGCAACTCTCCTTCTGCTTGTTTTGTAGCAAGTGATGGAGAAAATTTACGTGTGTATCAGGCTGTTATAGACGCCAGAACATTATTAGCTGAAATTTCAGCATCTGAATGTGTAACTAAGTTACAAAAATCTGAATCGGTTTCATCTCTGTATTCGAATGCATCATCAACAATTAAGGGTTTGAAATCAGCAATTCACGACAAACTTAAGGTAGTATCACAACAATCCACAGCTCGTCCAGGTTGTATTATTCAGTTGGATCCCATATCTGATGCAAAGCATGATTGGCAAAACACTCAATTTTTGCATGTCTTTCAAGCTCAGTTAATAACTGGAGGAGAGCTATCGAAAACAAATGATACTACTGCCAAACGCAGTAATCAAAATGATATGGACGCCATGGTAGATCTACAACAGAACGCTGAATTCGAAGAACCATTTTACATTGTTATAATAGAGAAAACAGTTAAAGGAAGTACGATTCACATGTGGCGTATTGTAATATCATCAAAGCAACAGAAATCGTTCCTTTCAGAAACAGCAATGTATGTTCCAGACAGCAATCTTACTCAAGAAGTTGAAGATATTGATGCGCATCGCAAATATTCCGAAGTTAATATAGACGCAGCAGAACCAACTGATAAGGGAGATAATGTTGAGCCTCCTCACATTGTTATAACAACTGAAAAAGTTTGTACTCAAGAATTGCCTCTACCTGATGGTGTTGATGTAATACATGCATCACCAGCAGCTGGACATCTTAGCTCGTCCTCAATATACCCAGCTTGTTATGCTCCATATATTATAGTCACAGCATGCTCCGATTCTATTTCTAGATTTTGGAAATGTGAATCTACTAGCATCGATGGTAATGTTAAATTCTCGAACGATCAAAATCAATATGTATGGTCGGAGTGGAAAATGTTTAGTAAAAAGCAGGATTCTGCTATAGAAATTCCTGGACAGCCATTAAACATAAGCGCTGCTTATTCAGGTCGTGTTGCCTGCGCTTATAAATATGGCAAGAGTTTTACGCGACCTAATAAATGCGGAGATCCAGATTCTAGATACATAAACCTTTGCGTTGGTATTTTTGAGTGCGAAAGCTCGGGTGGAAGTGAGTGGGTTCTTGAAGACACTATACACTTGAAAAATATACACTTACCTAGAATAAATATTGACCATGGCATCGATCTAAGTTACTTGCATGATAATCGAATTCTCCAAAAAAAGCAAAGGCTTAACCAAGTTCTACATAATTTTACTGTTCACGATGAAATGAGGTCTCCTCGTAGTGGAGATTCTACGCCAGAGATAAACACTAAATCTCATACTGGTCTTTTAGCGGTTCCTAGTTTTAGTACTTTACAATCATTGAGAAAAAGCATTGCAGAAAATGGCAATACATGTCCTTTAACGCAAAAACATTTGGTACAACTTGATTGGGTTTCTAAAGAGGATGGATCCCATATCCTCACAGTAGCAGTTGGAAGTAAAATTCTGTTATACACCCCAGTTTCATCCGACATTGCTCAAGCGAACATAAAAGCTATGAAGGAATCCAGATCAGCTAATCGTCCTATTCTACGTAAAGCCAGCTCACTGGCACAGCCTCATTTTAATGATGAAATACGTTGGATGAAGTTGCGACAAATTGATCTACAAACTGCCGATGGATTGCCTCCTTTGCCTATGCAAATTTCGTGGGTGCGGGACGGCATATTGGTCGTTGCAATGGATTCAGAAATGCATGTTTATTCACAATGGAAACCACGATACAGTCAGCAACATAGTGTCGAAGACATTTCTGATACCAGAAACTTAAGAGATGAAGATTTAAGATCGATTGCGAATGAGTCATCTAAACTTAGATTGAAAAGTGCGGCTTCTATGCCTTTAATGAGTAAAGTAAGCACTGCAAATCTACAACTTCTATCGAAAGACAAAAAGAAAGTTGGTGGCACTAGTTCTGCAAATATACAGAGTACATCTGATCCAACTATAAATGAAGACTATATGACAGATTTTGGTCTATTTCAAGCATCTCGCATAGCATGTCCAGTATTACCTCAATATCATCCTAAACAATTAATGGAATTATTGAACTGTGGTAAAATCCGATGGGTTAAAGCTATTTTAGCACATTTAGTTCGCTGTTTGAGTGTTCCCAGTATTAGAGGAGTAAATAATGAGAGTGATGATGCTTCTGTAAGACAGGTAATTAAAAACAACCCGTATATATTATTGAAATATTTACGATTTATGTTAGTTGGTAGTTTGTCAATCCGGAGAATACAAAAAATTTATAATTAAATTTTTATTTATTTATTTCGATTAACATCAATATTGATGTTAATCGAAATACAATATTGTATTACATTTTACTTTTAGGATAAAGAGTTCAGGGCATGATAAAAATAAAGAAGGTAGTGTCAATCAAAAATTTTAATTTTTAATAAGGTTTTTTGAAGTTTCCTTTTTTATTAAAACTGAATAAAGCGTTGCCATATTTTAAAAAATTATGCTAAGTTCCTAGGAATTTTTAGTGAAGAATTTGTAATTTATTATTAGATTTATTCTATTATTAATTTTTGCGACGTACTGATAACCAAAACACACTGATTTAAATAAGACATTTTTCAATTTATTTTTATTACAATAATGAGTTTATTATATTCATATATGGACTGTAGTTTTGACTATAGTCCAACCTATAGACTAGAATAAACCCTAAACTATAGACTTGACTATTGACTAAACTACGGCTATAATTTTCTGCTATAAACGTGTAATGAAATCACACTATTCTATATATGACTATCCATTTGTTCCAATTATTCAACCAGATGCCAATGTAGTTCTGGCAAAATTTGAGGTTCGTAACACTAAAAGCTTTCAAGTCCATCAAAGTTTGTCTTAAATATTTATATTGATACAAAAGTAGACTATAGTTTAGTCTATAGTCTGGACTATAGTCTAGTCTGCAGTCTGTACTATAGCTTAGTGCATAGACTGAACTAAAGTTTAGCCTGTAGTCTGGACTATAGTTTATTCTATAGGCTGGTCAAGTTTATAATTTGGACTATATTTTAGTCTAAGTCTGCACTATAGCATAGTCTGGACTAAAGTTTAGTCTGTAGTCTGGACAATAGTCTTGTCTGTATTCAGGAATATAGTCTGTACTAAAGGCTGAATTTTAGTCTATTCTGTGTTTTGAATAATCTAGTTTGCGTGGAAATTCAATCCGTTAGTCGACCAGACAGAAGAAGGTAATGCTGGAAACATTTGCACTTTGACAAGTTTCGTTTTAACAATGTGGATATTGCATTGTTTTTTATATAAAGCAAACTCATCACCAGCTCTTTTAGCAAATCTTCTTGCAAGTTTTCAATATATTTTCCTGTTTAAATTGTTTAAATAATTAGTTTCTGTTTAATATTAAATATGTTATTAATCTTACCATTGAATTCAATTTAAATGCAAATATTTTGTTAAATTTATTTAATTTTGTTTAATTTTTATACAAACTTCAAGGAAAACTGGAGTTTTTCAAATTAATATGGTAAAACGATTTCTATGAAAACTTCATAATCCTTAAGCATGTCAGATGTAGAATTTAAAAAAATAAAGAGAGATTGACACTACCTTCTATTTTTCTATTATGGTTCAGGGGAAGTTTTTTCTACTTAGTAGTATGTTTTTTAGTTATATATACAATATTTACAGTGAATTTTTATTATTTTATATGAAGGAAAAAATTTAGCAAAAAACTATTTGAAACTATTAAGATAAAATTCTATACTACAGTAAAATTACGATGAGATCATGTCATTAATATGGGGATTATGTGATGCTATACATCTGCCGTTGAAGTTGGTGGTCAGTCTGACTATTCTATCATGTACGAGCTCGATGCCAGTAAGATCATGAAGACGTCGAGTAGAGTAATGCCAAGGAAGGAATTTATTTTTTAGTTTTACTTATAATATTGTAAAGTAATTAAAATCTCAAACTTTTAACAACATCTTAAATTAAAAAATTTTTTACAGCTATTTGTCGGTATTATATTCGTCAGATAGTTGATGTTTGGGTTAAGAAAGGTATGCACAATAAAAGACCAGGCCTTATACCGCCTGGTAAAAAGTACTAGTTAAGTTTTCCCGCCCATATCAAGAGCCCACCTAGTGCAGTCTACATGATTTCACTGATAAGTAACACGATTTTCATGCATTTCGTTTCAAATAGCTGTAGAATACCATCAACCGCTAGTAGCCGCCATTGATGAGATAAAACACCACCCTGTGACGTCCCTCTTATAACCCTTCTCCTAATACAATGATCTCCAAGGTTCGAGTCTTTAATTCTGCTGCTAGGCATGCAGACTATCCATTACACCAGGAAATCCTGAACACCCAGCTCTACAAACGAATTTCTAATCGTCTCAACCCTTATATTATTAAAAGCTCCCTATATATACAAAAACTTGGTAAGAATATAGCGCCTATTCTGCATGCCGGGCTCAATACAAATAACGACGTCATGCAGCGGACTCACAACAGATAGATTGATATGTCATAAATTGGCTGATAACTAGCTTTTAAAGGCCTAGCAAAAATTCAATTGTTTTTTCTGATTTTTGTTTATTTTTACAGACAAATATCTAGTGTAGCTAGTGAATCTTTAATTTGTTGCGGCAAACTACAAACAATTTTTAATGAAGTTCTAATCTTTCAAATTTACCTAGAAATTTTTTTGTCACTTTTTAAAAGTATTTATCCATGAGATTGTCTTAGGAGGTAATCAATTGGTTTTCCATGGATTACAAAAATACAGTCATAAAGCAAGTCCAAAGTAGTCAACGCATATATCGGTTACAGAAAATCAGTCACTTTACTAGCTCTTTTCTTGTTGGTTACTTGATAAACTATATATGCATGTAACTAGTAATTTTTAGAAGTATGTGTCCTAGAAGGAATTCATTCATTCCTAATTGCTAGTCTTAAGATAACATGTAAAAATTATTTTTGGAAACAAAACATGCAACATTAAATAAGTTGTATTATTTTCCCAAAAAAAATAAGCGACACATCGGGTACGAACTTGCGATTTCGTGTTTGTTAGTACGCTCTTTTACTCACTAACTTCACCGTCTTGTCTATACCCGAGCAAAATTACGTACATCAATACCCAACATACCCGGGTATGTCATACAATTTATATGGCTATTTCATCTTTTTATACATTTCTAGTGTATAATTCAGATAATTATTAAAACTAATTTAATAAAACGTCTGTATATATAAATTAAATAGTTTTTGATCATAAACCAATAAATTTTAGCAATTTCTTTTAAAGTTTTCTTATTGCTTTCCTATTAACAAAAATATCATATGCAAAAAACCTAAAGAAAAACGCTCTCATAACGTACAATGTACATTATGCAGAATTTGACTTTGTAAAATTTTGACTGAAGCTATTACTCATTGACCGGGAAAGATAATTGAACAAAACTTTGTATATATTATTTATTAAGGTGTATAAAATCGATTAGCATTAATGAAATTGTTTTTGCTGTCGTAAGTAGGGAAGTTTTTTGCAAAAAAAGATTGCTAAGTCATGGTCAAAAATTAAAATTTTAAAATTTAAACTTAAATATTTTTGTTTATATGAGAATAAAATTATTATAATCAGCATAATTTTACTTTACTAAGTTATATACAATAAAAACATACCCGGGTATGTGGGTATTGACATAAAGGTTAAAAAAAAAAAAAACAAACAAAGATATATGATAGTCATTCCTTTTTACGCTTGTGGAATTTCATAAAAAATTATATTCGATTAACTACGTGTTATTCGTATTGTTGTGTTTGATTATAATGAAGACTTGTGTTACATTTTCTGCTTTATTTAAGACAACAGTAAGAGCTAATTTTTAGGTGAACGATTCCGACTGATTAATTAATTTTCGAATGTTCTTTATGAATATTTTTAATATTTAATATTGTTTACTAGTTTAAGCGTGGAGGAAGATTAAACTTGGATAATAAATGGCATAATAAAAAAAATAGTAAATTAGATTAAATAATGATAAACTAATCTGATTATTAATTGGCATTAAACCCAAAAATCCGAATAAATATTTAATAATTAATTAAGCCCGAGATATGTAAGATAAAGTGACTAAGAGCGGGTTTTTGAGTTGGCAAAACGTCACTATTTGCTATCAAAACAATGCACGTTTTATAAAAAAAATCTTCTTTTTTTATAAAACAACTGTTAATATGAAAATTAACAAAAACTAAAATTAAAAACAAAAAACTTTATTTTGAATTCTGCATACAAATCTATGTATTGAATATTTTAATGTTTATTTTTATAAAATTGTTATTAATTTCTTTTTTGGCATCAGCATTTCTTGCTCAAGTTTAAATACACATCCATTGGGCACTTAAACTAGCAAACAAAATTAACTAACTGAGGACTCAAAAATAAATTTCGACGATTAATTTTAATTTATTTTCTAAACGTTCACCTAAGGATTGGCTCTAAAACAAAATAGACAACTTAACATGGTGACCAAAAATAGAAAACTTTTAAACAAAAGATTTATACCTATATTCATAAATGCTTATTGTTTATTGTATAATAAGCCTAAGTTAAACGATTCATATTTTTATGAATACGGGGGTTTGATTTATTAATCAATGTAATTATAATATATTTTGTTTTAACAGAAACCCAAATTCCATAAAAATGCAATAAGAATGAATTTAAATTTAAATTAAATTATTGCTCGTGAACTTGTTTGTTTACTTGTATGTATGTTTACAAATAATACTTTTCTAGGTCTGGATTCCAAAAATAAATAAACATAAGAATAGTTGATTTTGGTATTTACAACGTATTTATTTTATTTACAGAGATCCTGGTCAAGATCAAGAACACTTTCAATTAGTTATGCCGCTGACACCAATCTACAGGCTGATCATAGAGGTTCAACTACTCAGGTACGAATTAAAGTTTCTTATAAGATATAATATAAATAGAAGAGCGGGTTGTTATGATATAGACGAATTCTTTATGTGTTACAACCCGTAATTGAAAAAATTGCTTGTGAGAGATGCGCATTCTAAATGATTTATGTACATATATATAATTCAGATAAAAAAATTCAAAATTTTTAATGTAACTTAATTTTTGTCTGATAACTGACATATTTTATACATACCCGGGTATGTTGGGTATTGATGCAAGAGGTAAAAGTAGAAAATCGGTTTTTGGAAATTCTATAGAAAACATTACTCTGAATGAATACTTCAAATTTCAAGTCAATACGATATAGATCTCGAGATATATAACTTTGATATAACATAACGGTTAAAATAAATAATAAATAAACGCACACTTAGAGCGGGTTTTTGAGATGGTAATCAAATGCCAATTAATAATCAGATTAGTTAATCTAAAAATAAATTTAATCTTATGTAATCCCCTTTGATGTTTTTGAGTACAAGATTAAATTTCGCAGTGTTGCCATACAAAACAACAGAAAATGTCATTGTTGTTATCAAAACAACATTTATTTAATATGAAAATTAATGAAAATTTAAATTTTAAACCAAAAAAAAAATATATATTTTGGGTGTGCATAATTTATACTAATCAATAAATGGAACATTTTAATGTTTATATTTACAAAAATTGTATTAATTTTTTTTGATTCAGCTGTTTCCACTTTTGCATTTCACCTAAAGATTGGCCCTTAGGATGCTTGTTGATATAGAGCAAACTTAAAATTATTATGCATTGGTTAACGGAAAGAACTTGACCACACCCAATATTAAGTGATATGTATCACAATAAAATGTATCCAAAATGTTTACGCTATTTGTAATCACAGGACACAAAATTAATAATTTTTAAATTTTAATTTTAATGACTAATTTTTATTATTCATTTTAGATTCCCGAAGAACTTATGTTAGATTACGCGGAAATAACTTCAATTCCACCACTACCACTATGGGTATTATTAAATGCAGATAAGGAATCTGCTGGACAAGGAAACGTTTTACCAGATGATGCTAAAGATTACGATCAGTTGTTTGAAATGGACACTACAGAGGATAACTTGGATGATTTATTAGATAACGAAAACGATTACAAGCGAACTGATAGACGATTATCACTTCCAGAAAAACAAAATATTTCACACTTTGGTCCACGCCAGGGACAAATACTATCAAGACTATTAACACATACACATTTACCTGGTCTTTCGTCTCTTGATCAAATGCATCTTTTAGCTTTGGCTGATACTGTGTCTACTTGCAACACAGATTTTTCGGAAAAATTTATATCCGATACAGGAAAATTGTCAACTACAAAAGACACATCAGGAAATTCGCTTACAGATTCTTTAGATGATTGTGGTCTTAGATTTCTTATGGCTATGAAACACTATACTTATCTTCTACGTTGTTTGCCTTTAAATCAAAGGACGCAATTTCAGAAGCATGGAATTGGAACATCAAATATAGTATGGGCTTTTCATTCGGAAAGTGAAGACGAACTTTTAAATTTAATACCTTCGTATAAAAAAGGCGACCTTAAATGGTCCACATTAAAAGACTTGGGTGTGGGCTATTGGTTACGTAACATAAATATTTTGCGCCAATGCGTGGAAAAACTGGCTAAATGTGCTTATCAACTTAAACAGGATCCTCTTGACGCTGCTATATACTATTTAGCGATGAAGAAGAAATCGATAGTATGGGGCCTCTTTAGATCTAAGAGAGATGAAAAAATGACACAATTTTTTGCTAACAATTTCTCAGAGGACAGATGGCGTAAAGCAGCCCTTAAAAACGCGTTTGTGTTGCTTGGCAAGCAACGATTTGAACATGCCGTTGCATTTTTTTTGCTTGCTAATTCTCTTAATGATGCCATTGAAGTGTGCATTAATAAATTAGACGATTTTCAATTAGCACTTATAATTGCTCGTCTTTACGAAGGAGATTTGGAAATTAACCAAAACTCGACATATAAAAAACTTTTATGTGAACATGTTTTAGGCAGTGAGGACGAATCTATTACATTTAATTTAGATAAAGCACACCCCGATCCATTTTTACGTTCAATGACCTACTGGATATTAAAGAAGTATCAAGAAAGTTTAAATACCCTACTTATCAATGGCGTCGGTCAGTGCCACGTTGCGTTTAAAGAAGAAGACATTTTCAAATCCGAAAACCATTCCACAAATCCTAATGTATTTAATTTTTATATCTATTTAAGAACCCATCCGTTACTTGTTCGTCAAAATCTAGCCCTATCGGCACAAGAAAAAAAAATATCTCATGTTGTTTTATCTGGATTTAGTTACTCTGTTGATGCGACAGCATCAAATTCGAATGATAAACAACTTCAAATAGAAGATTCAATCAGTTCTATAGAAAGGCAGTTATATTTTACAACAGCACACGCTCATTTTAAGGCAGGTTGCCCAGCGTTAGCGTTAGAAGTATTAAACAAACTACCGACAAAAATCTTAGATTCAAATGAGTTTGAAGATATTCAATCCACATGCAGCGTCAATAATGATCTTATTAACACTGGCATTATAGAATGGGGAAATCAATCAACAAATAAAGCAGATCAAAGTTCATCACTTGACTTTGACTGGTCAACACCTGTGACATTAAGTAAAAAAGAAGATGACGGTTTTAAAATTCAATGGGATGACAATGATGAGATAGAGGACGAGGATGATGAACATGAACATTTTGAAATAAACAAAGAAGAATTAAAAGCAACAGATGACTACTTGTCTAACCCACATCCAAATAATGAAAAGATTGATAATGGATCTAAAATAGATATAATGGCTCAGCAACTTAAATTTGTAGCTTGTTTAAAAATTTTAATGGAGGAGTTATCAACATTAGCTACTGGTTTCGAAGTTGATGGGGGTCAGTTACGATACCAACTCTATGTATGGTTAGAGAAAGAAGTTGAAGCTTTACAATACTTGTGCAATTACTGTAATTCTGACTCAGTTGATCTAAACAGTTCGGAAATTATTAAGGTAAGTACTATATACATACATCTATGGTTGTTTGATTACACTATGCAACAAATTTTAGGTTTTCGAATCTTTCCCGAACTAGACCAACGGGAAATGAAAACAGACAATTCCCCAAAGGGTTTTAAAAAGTTAGCTCGTATTGTTAATTTATAGCCATTTTAAACCAAGCTTTTTCAGGTAAATTTTCTCATATGTAATATTAAAAAGTGTTGAACATACACTCTCTGATTTTGATGAAATTCGGTACACGCATTCTTTTCTTACTTTCAAAATTTAAAGTTATCCAAAATCTCAAAATTCCTTACGGTTTTGATGTTATCGAGGTTTAAAGTTAATATTTCTAAGGGCCAATCTTTAGGTGAAAGATTAGCGATTAAATTAAAATTAATCCTCGAAAGTTGTCTTTTTTTCCGGTTTAAGATTACTTCGTGCCCCTTCGCATAAGCGAAGGATGGAAGATTTATTTGGCTGATCCCAGGGATATAAAGCCACCAATAATTTTAAATATCAATTCTCACAGTTTCATGTCTATCCGACCGAGGAATTCAACTAAAGTAATATAATCCTCTATACCTCTTTCGCCAAAAAATTGGGTGGTGCTATTGTATCGTTCAAGCAAAGGAAAGTCCGCCCTCTGGATGTTGTAGAGGGTTTTTTGGATAAGATATGTGAATCGTCATCTGTTTCATTGCAGATATGACATAGATCGTCGTCAATGACATGCATTTTCCGCAGAGAATGTGGACTAAAGGAGTGACCCGAAATTATCCTGTTCAATTGTTTGATTTGTATCGGGTTGAGTTTCAGGGATTTATCTGAGAACCATGGTTTGGTGTTCATGCCCGGGAAGATTCTGTAGTATTGTCTGCCTTTCATTCGACTCAAATCAGTATACACCCTCATTCATTATTTCCAAATTCTACTTTCAATTTCTCTAATCGCTTCTTCCCGAGTCCATTTCACCTGTAAAATTTGTCCCTCACTGACTGCCTTTTTCGCCGCCTCATCTACAAGTTCATTGCCGGGTACTCCCAGATGAGAAGGGATGTAGTGTATCTCAATGTTCGTCAGGGATTTTGCATCTATAATCGCCTTTCTAATCCTTTCACAGATTTGGTTTTTCTTGACGCTATTAAAGGCCAAAATGCCGCTTTTGCTGTCCGGTAAAATCACCAATTTATCTATCCTCTGAGTATTCGCAAATTCCACAGCCTTCTCAATCATGAGGAGTTCCATCGACATGGAGGATAAATTCCGAGTTATCCTAAATAGTCTTGTAGTCCCCGATCTTGGGTGATAGAAAGCGCCCCCAGAATGGTCTCCCTTAACAGAGCCATCAGTGAATATGATATCCATTCCCTTACTTTTTAGATTGTGGAATTTCTCCTTAAAAATCTGTCCGACCATTTCAGTACTCATCTCCCGTTTGCCAGCGTTATAGAAATCTCCTACTAATTTCAGTTTTGATGATTCTAAGGGTTCCAGGTTGGAAAGAACATCTTTGTATTTACTAGAGCCCTGCATGAGTAACTCTATTTGCTACACACAATGAGTGACTCATTGCTTTGCACTCAACTCATTGTTTGTTTAGAATAGTATTTACAAAGTTTTGTTATACTCAAACGTTGTGAGTACTATCAAGTGAATGTGCAACTACATTCAAATCGAGCGAGTAAACAATTTGTTTATGTTAAAACAATACAAAATAGATTGTTTGAATCGAATGAATCGATTCAAACTTTTTCTTGAATAAATGGTGAAAATTTTGAATGCTGTTAAAACTAGTTCCTGTGGCCCGAATTCGCTGAAATTTGGTAGTCTTGAGTACAATTGATGACAAGATAATATTATGTTCGAATATTCGAAATTAAGTTCGAAAATTCGAAGTTATGTTCGAAAAATTTTTTATGCTTTTAAATTATTCTTTGAGTCCAAAAAACTAAAAAAAAAATTTTCGAAAATTCGAACTCATGTTCGAAAAAAATTTAAAGCTGATAAAACCAGTTTCCGTGGACCAAATTGGCTGAAATTTGACAGTGTTAAGTACAGTTGATGACGCTACTATATTATCTTCGACTATTCGAAATTAAGTTCGAAAATTCGAAGTAATATTCAAAAAATCTGTTAATTTGTCGAACTTAAAAATTGTTTTGCTTTCACTCGATTCACTCACTGTATACTACTTGAATTGAATCACACAAACACTCTCATTACTTGTTTCGTTTGAATTGAGTATTGACTAACATTCCTTATTTTCAAATATACTATTCATTTCATTCATAAAACAATGAGTGAGTCAAACACAGTGTTTGAAAAAAATCAAATGTTTTAATTTATTATTTAAGTCACTCATGCAGGGCTCTAGTATTTACAATACGTTTTATGGTAACTGGTGTCGAAAGCCTTCTCCAAGGAGAGCAATTCTGCTATTATAAGATCCAATTGGATAACCGTCACAAATTCCTTTACCGTTGCCAATTGTAGTCTATATTTGGTAGGCAGTTCACCGGCCAGATGGTATATAACATGAACGGGAGTTTATCTAATCAGTCCTAGGGCTCTTCTCAAATGAGAGTTGTTTGTGCTCTGGAGTTTGGCCAATGCGGTCTTATTTATGTTGGCAAATGATGAAGCAGCGTATTCAATTTTAGAGCGTATGAAAGCCTTGTAGAATATGAGGGCCCTTTTGGGATCTATTCCATAGGGGCAACCACTTATAGCGTTCAGGAAGAAACTCGTTCTGTTAACCTTCTCCACTATCTTATCGATATGGGGCATTATGGAGTTGTTGGAAGATATTACTCTCCCTAAGTAGCATATCTGCCTGACTTGTATTTGTGTGCCTTCTACGATGATATTCACCTGTGAGCCGCGTTTTCCAAAAGTGGTCACGTTAGTTTTCTCAAGGTTGATTTTCAAGTTCAGCGCGCGGCATTGTGCTATAAAGTCAGTAATCTTCATCCCATGTGTTATCAAAAACCAGTAGGAAAAAGTCATCGGCGAACTGAAAAATGTAGCAATTTTCATCCTCAAGTTTGTGTAAATCTGCCGTATAGAGGTTGAATAGAAGTGGGCTGAGACCACTACCCTGAGCCAAACCTTCAGCAATTTTCCTTTCCGCATTACCAAGAATTAGAGTTCTATCATTCAGATATGATACGATCCAGGCAATCAGCTTTCCATTGAAACCCATATTTCGGAGCTTACTCTCGAGTGTATTATTGTTCACAAAATCATAAGCCTTACTAATATCCAAGCATGCTGCAACCAGTTTGTGTTTCTCACCTCTGTGGTATTGTACGACATTAATCAATTCATTAATGCACATCGTAGTACTGAAATTTTTACGGAAAACATAGGAGCGATCTGGTATCAATCTTTCCCGGTCAATGTGTTTCTCCATCTCGATCTTAATTAGTCCTACGCATTTCAAAAAAACCGGAAGTAGACAAATTGGTCTAAAATTAGATATGTCCATGGTTTCCTTTTTCTTTGGTACCGGTTTCACTCTGATTTTCTTCCAAGAAAGGGAGATATTACCAGAGTTCCATACCCTGTTCAAAACATCGAAAAGTTTACGTTTGTTCTCTGACGATAAACCAATAATCATCCGGTATGTGATGCCATCCAAGCCACTGGCTGAATCCGGATTTCTGCCGTAAAGAAATGCCAGGAAATCCTCGTATTTAAAATTATCCGAGTCCGATGGTGTGGGATTATCGGTTGTGCTAAAAGAGACCAAGTCCTGATACGTACCAGTATTCATGATCAAATAATCATCTGTTGTATTCTATGAAGTTGTGGGAAAATCTGCAACGGGATTTGATCTGTTGTCCACCGCAATAAAATTTAGAAATTTTTCGTTATCCTCTTCTACCCATGAGTTGTTCACTTTCTTGTGCTGTTTATATTTCCTAAGATTGTTAATCTGTTTCCAGGTGTCATTAATAGATATCGGGTTGGATAGCTCTTCCTGTAATCTAATAAAATTCTGTTTCTTCCTCAGTTTAATATGATCATGTAGTACTTTGTCGGCTTCCACTGCTGCTGAGAGATTTGCAAAAGTTTTGAATTTGTAATATTTAAGCCTCGCTGCATTCCGTAGTCTAAAAAGTTTCGTGGATTCCTCATCCCACCAGTTTTTGGCCTTAAAGCTACGACCCGGTTTCACATAAATAGTGCTCTTATTTATGGCAGTATGAAAATCATTCTGTATCTCCTCAATATCATCCCCTATTACCATAGAGTCGATATTGTGTTTCAGTTTGCTCTGAATTAACTTCCGTTTGGAGCTGTATACCTTGTTGTTCCATTCCCATTCAATGATAATGGGTTTGTGGTTGCTCACTGTTATCTTGATGTCGAGTGTCCTCCAAGTGATGTTGTGGTAGTTGTTCTAGACCAGAGAGATGTCAATCCCTGATTCAGAAACTGGACCCATGTAAGTTTTCGCGCCGTCGTTCAGAATGTTATAACCAAAATCTATAGCCAGATTCTCGATACATATACCCTTGTCATTCAATTGTGGATTTATCCACAATGGTGATTTCGCGTTCATATCTCCACAGATAAAAGTCGGCAAGTTGTTATCCATAAAGAGTTCATAATTCTTTCCAGACTATCCTCAAAGGTATTCATATCCATGTCTGGAGGAAGGTACACGGCCACGATGTTAAAATTTTTCACAAGGTTCAATGTAGAGATCGAAATGCAGTCACAGTTTGTCGAGATTTAGATATATACCTACTCCTCCGTATCCATCTTTTCTATACTTGCCGATAAAGTTAAAATTCAATAAACTTGTCAAACTGTTGTCCTTTAACCAAAACTCAGAAAGAATCGCACAGTCGATTTTCCTGTTTTCCAAAAAAATCCCCAAAAACTTCTTGTTCCCCCTTTTGGCTAAACTTTGAATGTTATATTGTAGGAATAACATTTTGACTGCTTAGAATTTACAATTTCGGTTTCGCACCCCTGGTGGGTGCAATTAAATCATTTCTGTCTTTATTCAGTAATACTCTGTCTATCGCTCTTGCTATCTCTCCGATAAATTCTGTGTCGGTTTTCTTAAGGGATTCATCCCCCCATCTACTAAAGAAGGAATTCGAGGCTCTCAGTTGTGTTGCCATTCTCTCAATCTCGGATACCGAGTAGGGATTAGTAATATAATTTCCATTATTATATTCAAGTTCTTGTTCTCGTGTCCTTTCGCGCCAGGTTTCCATATTCTGCCTGGCATTTTCCTGTTCTCTCTGTCTATTTCCATAATTCTTAAGTACCTTCGCAAATGAATTCGACTTGTGCAGGAATTTGGCTGCCTCTGTCATGTTGTTAACAATTCTGTCCTTTTTGTTGTTAATACGTGGGAATACATTCTCCATGCCCTCCTCACCTAGTAATTCGAATCGATTACCTCCTACTAATCCAGTGTATTTAATTCTTGTCTCCTTAATGCTTAAGTTCTCCAAGACCATTATTCTCTTCAAAGGGCATTTTCTCTGGCAGGGCAGTTTCTATTAGTAGGTGCATGGTTTTCTCCACAATTGGAACATTGCATGTTACTCGGGTCGCAGTTATCACCAACATTATGTCTCCTAAAACAGTTATTACATGTTTTGTCTTTTTGCTTGCAATTGTCTGCTATGTGGTTAAACCTGTAGCAATTGTAACATTGCCCGAAGGGGATAAAAGGTTTGGTAACCAGTTTAGTATATGCAAAATCCATTTCCCTGGGAATTTGTAGACCCTTAAAAACAACCTTCACTTTCATGGTGGGTTCCCTTTCATTACCATTTTTCTTCGTCATCCTAATCAACTTAACAATGGAGAGTTAAGCAGGCCAAAAAGTTCATACATCGATATTTCCCAGGTATATTAAAGATAATACCAGTTTTCGTCAGAAGAAACAAAATTTGAGCAACATAACCGGAATTCTCCAAACGTTTCTCCATCACAAAATCGTTAGCGGCTCGTCTTGTCTTGAAAACTATCTTGCATCGGCAGTATCCAATCTTAATGATGTAATCAATTTCACCCACGTTGAGTTCAATGAGCTTTTTCGTTAGTCTGAATTGATTTATATGTGTTCTCGGTTCCGATTTGATCGTATCAACATGCACCATAAAGGGCCATTTGTGGTCATCTTCGTACATAACCGGCATTTCCATAGACAAATAGGTTGTTGGGTCACTCCGATCTTCTGTTGTTGATGTTGAATTCTCATGGTCTGATGTCATCCCAGCAGCCATGTTTTCACCTTTCAAAATCATTATTACGAGCCGTCAAAGGTAATTTAAATTTGTTCCATTTCCATCCGATAAGCGAGAAAATTTAGGGGGCGGTTCTATTCCGCCCTGACCCAGACGGGCCATGGACCCGTCTGGACTTTCCTCCATCACACAAACACTAATGTAGTCCTCCGAGATATGCGAACAATTGCAGATACACCCACGTGGAGTAAATCAAAAGAAAGTCAAGACTAAAGTCAACCGAAAGGTATAAGAAAATATTATAAAGTTAAATTCCTTTTTCCCTTTAATCGACCAGAAAATTCCGCAAAATTCACAACCGACGCGTTAGGCGTTTCTAAAAGTTGTCTTTGAGTACTCAATTAGTTAATTTTGTTTGCAAGTTTAAGCGCCCAATGGAGGTGGTTTAAACTTAAGCATGAAATGCAAAAGTGTAAACAGCTGATGCAAAAAAAATTAATACAATTTTTATGAATATAAACATTAAAATGTTTTATTTATTGATTAGTATAAATTATGCACAACCCAAATATATCTTTTTAGTTTTAAATTTAAGTTTTCATTTTCATATTAAATTTACAATTGTCTTCTTCGTTTTTATAAAACATGCATTGTTTTGATAACAAACAGTGACATTTTCTGTTGTTTTGTATGGCAACACTGCGAAGTTTAATCTTGTACTCAAAAACATCAAAGGGGATTAACATCAGATTAAATTTATGATTAGATTAACTAATCTGATTATTAATTGGCATTTGATTGCCAACTCAAAAACCCGCTCTAAGAGTTTTTCTCAAAGGATTAAATTTGATATTATATATATCTAACATATTTATCCGATTTTAATCATTTTAGACTGTAATTAACACTTATGTGTCGTAGATTGACAAATTCTTATTTGAAATATTATGGTAATATCTAGTAAGGATAATAATATCAAAAAATGTCCTTGAGTCAAAGTTATCTTAAGAATGATTTCTCCCGTTTTCATAATTCCTTTGTAAAATTAGTTTATAATATCAACAACAACATATAAAGAATCAGAGTTAAATCATGAAGGGTTTTTTAAACCCTTGGGGATTTTGGTGTACTAATGTTCTACTTTCATTTCTTGTTGGCCTCATTCGGGCAAGATTTTCTTGTTGCACAGTGTTTCACGAAAAAAGCCTATTTAAATATTTGGCAGACCGATTGATCTTATGTACATCGGTAGCAACTAACGCTATCATATTAGATCTTTATCGGAAAACATGCCTATTTTTCCCTTTGATGTTTTTGAGTACAAGATTAAACTTTGCAGAGTTACCATACAAAACAACAGAAACGTTAACGTTTTGTTGTTGTTATTGTAGCAGCGACACGTGTAAAGTCGGTGTGGCTGAGTTGACAATCCTTGGTCGTTGTTCGTTGAACTCCGAGTCGTTCCGGTGCGAAGAACCGATTGTCGTGGGAACGTTGACGTTTTGTATGGTCTGGTGATTAACTAATCTGATTGCCAGCTCAAAAACCCGCTCTAAACCAAACCTGTCAATTTTTACAAACACAAATAAACTCCATTTATTATGGAATAAAATCATCAAAAATTGTTTTTCAAATAGGTTAGGTATCGAGGGCAGCTGCTTCATGAGCAGCTCACTTGGGTCCATTTAAGGTTGGTCCCGTTGTGTTACCCTAGTGGTCACAGGAGTTTGTTATAATTTCACTCTCTGCTTCCAGATCTAAACCAACCGGTTTCATTTATGTAGCATAGGATATTCTTCAAGCCTATCCCTGAAAGCTCCTCCATACCAGCCAGAAAGGGAGCTCCAAAGTGATTCTCCCTACTCTCGGTAAACGTGGGGCAAAAGCAAAGAAGATGTGATATCGTTTCATCTTCTTCCTCATTATGACAACTTCTGCAGTAGTCATTATATCCAAGACCTAGTCTCCTGGCGTGAGTGCCAATGGCACAGTGTCCTGTGATTACTGATACAAGAGTCCGTATCTGCTCCCTTCAGAAGCTAGTAGTAGTCTTGATCAGCTGGCATCATATAGGGGCCAAATAGACCTCGAGACTTGACAGGTGGTTTCATTGAACCACCTGATTTGGGCTTTCCCATATAGTTCGTTAAGAACAAGTGCCTTACAGTTTGTAAGGGAAATACCAGTAAAGGCGTCTATTTCCTCCTCAGCCAACATTGTGCCTTTCCTGGCTAGTTCGTTAGCTATACAGTTACCCTGACATTTATCATGGCCAGGGACCCATATTAGCGTTATCCTAGAATTTCTCGCTATCTCATTTAGAGATACCCGGCATTCTCTGATTAACTTAGATGTCGTGAAGACACCCGCTATATTCTTGATAGCAGCTTTACTGTCAGTATATATACATATATCTCCCGATATGTGATAATACCTTAGCCAATTCGCTTCTCTTTTAATAGCAGATATTTCTGCCTGAAGAACACTACAGTAATTGGGCAGTCGAAAGGATGATCTAATACCACCCACTTTACCACTCCTCTTGGAGCCATCAGTGTAGACTCTCGTTACACCTGGAGGTGGGTGAGGTTCTAGTTCGAAGTTCCTATGTGGAATCCTGAAGCAGAAGCGATTATCGAAGTTGGGCTTCGTAATGCAATAGTCAACATTCAAATGTAATAATTCGAAATGTTTTATAATTCTAGAATGCCCGTAGTCTCTGTACTCAGACCATGAGCCGCAGGCATTTAATCTGATCGCAGAGTTAAGGGCGAGTTGAAAGGCCATTAAGTCAGCTGGTAACCAATTCAGCATGGTTAACAGTGCCTTGGTTGGCGTTGTCTTCATTGCTCCCGTAATAAGGATTGCAATGTTTCTCATAGTGCGCTCGATGGTTGCACAGTTTGTAGCATGCTCCATGGCATGCCACCATACTATAACCCCATAAAATAGTATGGGCTTGACTACTGCCTTGAAGATCCAGTTAATACCTTCCGGGTTAAAGCCCCAGTTTGTACCAACTGCCTTCTTGCATGTATAGATAGCCACATTGGCCTTGTTAACCCGGTTCTGAATATTCAGATTCCAGGATAGCTTACAATCTAAGATTACGCCAAGATACTTTGCGTGATCCGAGATTTTTAATCTAATTCCATTCAGCTTTGGCGGTATAAAGTTTTCAATTTTATACCTCCTAGTAAAAAGGACTAGTTCAGTTTTCAGTGGGTTAACACTGAGTCCACAAGAAACACTCCATTTACTCAATAAGTTAAGAGCAGTTTCCATACAACGAGATATTGTATCGGGGAATTTACCAGATATCAACACTGCTACATCGTCGGCATAAGCGACAGTCGTAATTCTTCTGCTATCCATTTCGGACAGTAGAGTATTCATAGCCACGTTCCACAGTAAGGGAGACAAAACTCCCCCCTGAGGAGTGCCACCATTGGCAAGTCGCGAGACGCAGACTCCCCCCATTGTGGCACTAATGACCCTATTGCTCAATAGCTTCCCTCATCCACGTACTAGGAATATACAACGTGGTTAGGCATGCCTTGTAAATTAAATGCAGCCATGGTATCACAAGATCTTCATTTTTCTGAAGGTCTGCTGGAATAATACCGTCGGGACCCGGTGATTTGTATGGATCAAAACTGTTAAGTGCCCAACAAATTCTCTCTCTATTGATGATAACAGAGCTGGGATTTGTCGTGTTGTGATCCAGGGTAGTCATTATTCCATTATCTACAATGGGCTGACATCCCGGAAAGTGAGTATCCAACAGGACTTCAAAATATTCCCTGCTAGACGTAGTCCAACTACCACAGGGTTTTTGAATGTAACTCGGTACAGCCTGTGTAGTTGACAGAATCTTACGAAGTCGATTGGTTTCAGAGGATCCTTCAACATTAGAGCAGAAGTCCCTCCATGCCTTCCTCTTCGCGTTCCTAATCATATTCTTAAAGTGGTTCACAGAGGACTTATAGGGAGACCAGTTATTTGATCTCTTGGCCTCATTGAACAGCTTACTACACTCTTTTCTAGCGCGCGCAATGTCGAGATTCCACCACGGAGGCTTTGATTTTCCTCTCTTGGCGGAAGGTTTACAGGCAATATTAGTAGCCGAGCGGAAAGCTTCTGTTAGTTCTGCAACGGCCGCATCAATATCCTCCGTACTCTCAATAGTAGTGGGAGACATAAGAGAAATGGAAAGCATACTATTTTGAACCTCCCAATTCGTTTTCCTTCTGTTAAGAATACTAGTAGTATTCACTTTTATAATACCAACTGTAAAATCAATATACCGATGGTCCGATAGAGAACAGTCATTAGAAACAGTCCAGTTTGTTATATACCTGCGATGCTCAGCACTCACAAGCGTTATATCTAGTACCTCTCTTCTGTTAGATACAATAAAGGTGGGTTCTGAACCCCTATTTACTACTTCTAAATTTCTACTGAGAATGAAATTGAAAAGTTGCTCACCTCTAGTGTTGGTGTCACTACTACCCCAGATGTTGTGGTGCGAGTTGGCGTCAGCACATATGATGATGGGGATGTTGTGCTGATTCGCCTTATCTACCAAACTACGGACGCAATTATTGGGTGGGCTGTCTCCGTGGTCGTGGGCCATGTAGCTTGAAATAAGCCATGTCGTTACACCGTCATGCTCTAGTGCCACTGCAACAGTATCTTCATCACTGAAATCAGAGAGAATGAAGATATGCAAGGAGCTTTTAGCCAGTATACAGGATCGTACTTTACCTGAGTTCTTAACATATAAGAGTTTATAGCCCTTAAGGTGTAGTCCGCAAACCCGATCCTGATGGATCCATGGTTCTTGGACCATTACTAGCTCCTCCCCACTTTGTGCCACTCGGAGGAGCAGTGCAGCGGAAGCTGCTTTAGAGTGGTGAAGATTGATTTGCGTCAATCTCACCATCCTTTTCTACAACTGTGACGTTGACGACTTCCTGAGATAATTCCAGGGGTTCGTCATCGTCAACCACCTCATCCTTCTGAGTAAAGAGGGAGCTCATCATGTCAGAGACCGATCGAGCATCCTCTTTGTCAGAAGGATCGATGGCTTGGTTGCCTTCCGTGCCTTCTACCGACTGCACGGCATCTACATCCTCTGCTTCCACCTTCGGAGAGGGGTCGCCTTTGGAGTCACTGCGATAGACTCGAAGGAAGATCGTACCAAATCCATAGTAGACCTTCCCTTTTGTCTCTCTCAGTGGCTCCAAAGATTCCTTGTTAAGGACCACGATCACGTGATCCTGGGATCCTGCAGGAAGGGACGACTTAGCCGACCCCTTTCCAACAGGACCCGAAACAGGGTTTTCAACCGGATTAACGGTTTGGGCTGAAGCAGCTTTGGAGGAGCCTGCAGAGAAATCCAGGGGAACCTCGCCACTTAAAGAACAACTACTGATAGCTGCTTGTTTTTTACATTCCGCCAGCCTGGGTGTGCCAAACTGACTTCCTGCTTTGCCGGTAGCTCGCAAGCTAGCCTGACCCGGTATTGCCGCCTGACTAGCCTGGGTAACGGTCGCATTCGACTCTTCACAGCCCATTACCGACGCCGTGGGAGTAGGGTTCCCGGAGATTATAAAGCCCCTGACCGGGTACGCGGGGCATGCTTCCTTCTCACTTTTCCATTTGGTTGTCTAAAGAGACAGTTGCATTTTTAACCTACTGCCAGGTAGGGTTAAACTGCCGTCCCCACAGGGGAAATCAGACACAGACCACCAGCCGCCCAATATGGGAACAGACGCTGGTGGATTCAGACGGACACACATTTAAGTGTATGGTTCCAATAGAACCAGCCGGACAAGCTAACCCAGACCACCCCTCTCAGTGAGGGGAGAATAGTCTGGGAAAGCATCTGATAGCCGTCCCACAGGGAAACAGACGCTATCAGATTGGGGGAGGGTAGTTCTTAGTTTCGCGCTCAATGTAGACCCGACTGGAATGGGTGACCCTGCCAGGAATAGCCAACTTATGCTGGCCATTCCCTCCAGTTTGGCTCTACAAATCATTGCACTTAAGCATCTGCATCACGACAAGATGACTACCATCGCAGATGAAATAAATAACTCTAAATCTTATATCGGCAGTTGATACTTCGACAAATTGTGAAAATTTGTTGATACCCCAAAAATCGTGAGTGTATTCTTTGAAATGGCAATAGAAAGACAAACTCTTTTACTATTTAAAAAGTGTATGCATATCTATGATCTGTACGAACATAAGTAAGTTATTAGGAACTCATATAGTCAATAAATTTATTTCAAATGTTTACAGATCAATATGATGTATTCCATTATTAATTGACTGGTATTAATTTGTTTTGTTAGTAGAGTTATTTATAGAATTATTTATGAAAAAACAAAATGGACACAGACAGGGACTGAACTCAGAACAACACAAAACGTTTGTTTGTTAAACTTTTTTAAATATACTTTTTATATAATTTCTCAATATGCTTGTTTTGATGAATCTTGTGCAAAAATAAAACACAAGTTATGTATTTTTTATGAAATTCTTAAAAAATTTAAAGTTACTACAGTTTTCAAAATTTAAATGAATAAAATGGGTTTACACTAATGTGAACATGTTTACAAAAATCTGCTAAATTTAAAATTAAACTGTTTTATTTTTATACCCACCATCATAAAAGATGGGGGTATATTGATTTTGTCATTCCGTTTGTAACACATCGAAATATTGATCATAGGCCCACAAAAGTATATATATTCCGGGGCCTTATTAAATTCTAAGATGATCTGTCCGTCCGTCCGTCTGTCTGTTGAAAGCACAATAGAGTCCGAACGGAAAGAGCTAGAGAATTGAAATTTTCCACATATATTTCTTATAGGTAAGGTTTGTTTGGTATTGAAAATGCGCAATATCAGTCCACGTTTTCGCATAGCCCCCATAGAAGTGGCGCTCCGAAAAACAGCTTTGACAGTCATAACTGTTTTAAAAATGCGACATAAATAAGTTTTATATGAGCTTACTACTCTCTACTAAATTTTATTAGCATCGGTCCATAATTGACCCTACCTCTCATATATGGTACCCTGCAAAAATTGACTTGCTTAAAAATACGAGTCTAGCGCTGAAATTCGATATAAGGATCGGAGCATAAATCTCTCTACCGAATTTTATGAGAATCGGTCCAAAATTAACCCTACTTCAGAAAATGACTTTAAAGCACATTACTGGATTAAAAATGCGAATTTTACCGAATTTCATAATTGACCCTACCTCCCATACATGTTCATGGTTTAAAAGGTGGACAAACATATTTTGTATTTAAAAATTTATAGTTTGTTAATCCGAAAGGGATGAGTCCATAATTGAATTAAGCTCTATTTCAAATATCAAGGTAATGTTTATAGGGGATCATTCCATTTACGGCATAAGGTTTGATTTTAATTTAATCGCTAATCTTTCACCTAAAAGTACTTTACATTTGATTTTGTATTAATACAGAGTATTATTTAAGAATGTATTGTAATCTGAAAATCTAAAACATTTTGTAGTTTAAAATGACATATTTTTTTTAATTTATTTTATTTAACAATATTTAATAACCTAGCATATAGGCCATAAGCGGTGGCAAATTTCTACTTTACAATGATTCTTTCAATACAAAATGAATATAAAAAGAAAAATTAAGGAACTAAGTTATTATCATATTGAGGTTTAAAAATTTTTTCAAAATCATGTTTTTATATAAAATACACAATTTATTTGTATTTTTTATGCAATATAATTTTAATTTATTTTATTTTCCATATTAAACGTAGCATATTGGCCATAATCGGTTACAAATTTCTACTTTGTTTTGTTTTGGCTTTTAAATTGTGATTTAATTCTCTTTTATTTTCCAACATAATTTCCTTCATTGGCCATTTCAAATTGAAAATTAACCAAAAAATATTGTTCATAATACACGAATGAAAATTGTTCAATTTATTTTGACAATAAATTTGATTTTGTATTAAAGACAAAGAAAATCTGATATTAGGTTAGGTTAGGTTGATAGGAGGATGTATACTACATCAAATCCGAAGAAATACACCTAGGCCACTATCGGGCCTGTTGTGCGCTCCAATTCAAGAAAAAAAAATTGTTCACTGAATGTATTATTTTTCCATGTTCAGAAACTCAGTTTCCTGGACGTAATTCCTAAGAATCTTCCAATCGGTGTTGGTTAAGAATGTTATTTCCGGAATAACATCACTTCCAAGATACTTGGATCTAATTTCGACGAATGCCTGACAATGGCAAAGAAAGTGCTCCAGACTTTCACTGTCCTCTCCACATGCTCTACATTCGTCTGAATCCGCACGTCCAATTTTGTATAGATGTGCTCGTAATCCTGTGTGTCCACTCAGAATACGTACCATCATACTAACCTCAGACTTGCTCATTTTGAGAAGATTTCTCGTCTTGCTCTCATCAGAATCTTTGTGGTTCTACCCACCGTTTCATTATTCCAAGAGGCCTTATGGGATTCTCTCATCCATATTTTTAATTCAGCTTTTGTTGCGTCGAATGGTTTTGCGTTTGTCAGGTTAACTACATCGAGCTCCCTTCCCTTTAAAGCTATTACATTCGCCCTTTCGTTGCCGACTACTCCCGAGTGGCCTGGTACCCATATGATGTGAACCTTACCTCTGGGAGAGTATTCAGTTAAAGCTTTCTTACAATCCAATACGGTCTTAGATTTAACTCTATCACCTGATATCGCACAGATTGCCTTCTGGCTGTCGGTAAATATATTAAGCCCTGTGGGCGCCATATTTATTCTAATCCAATTTACACATTCCGTTATTGCTCGTACTTCTGCCTGGAAGCTTGTGTTATGATTACGTAAACGGTGGTATATTTCTGTTTCTGGGTCTTCAATATAGAACCCCAGGCCCACTTTGTCCCCTAATTTAGAGCCATCCGTGTAGCAACGGATTCCTACTGGTATTTGCTCTAATGTTCCGTTTGACCAAGACATTCTATCTGGGATTAGCGTTTCAAAGTTTCCGACATATTCAGTGTCTGGTATGCGATCAGGCACGTCCGATGAATGTGTATAACCTTCCAATGTGTCCAGTATACATTGATGACGTGTCCTATAACCGTTTTTGGCCAGTCCGCCTAAAGTAAAGAGCCGTTCGGCTGTAAGCGCCGCCTCATATCTTATATATGTTTCAATGGGTGGAATATCTAGCAACGTTTCTAGAGCCTTGGTTGAAGTAGTACACATGGCACCACTTATACCCAAGCAGCATGTACGCTGAACTCCCTGTAGTAGTTTGATATTACACTTTTTGTCCAAAGCAGTCCACCAGATTATTGAAGCATAAGCTAGAATTGGTCTAATTACACTTTTATAAAGCCAATTTGTTATAGTAGGACTAAGACCCCATTTCATGCCTATGGTTCTCCTACATATCGCCCAGCACCGATGTGCCTTGTTGATCCCATCCTCTATGTGGTGTCTCCATTTTAATTTCCGGTCAAGTATTACACCTAAGTACTTAACTTTGTCTGTCACCGGTATCTTCTTGCCCAGGAAGCAAGGTTCAGTATACGTAGAAATTTTTGTCTTTCTTGTGAAAAGACAGATTTCCGTCTTCGCCGGGTTAACATTGAGGCCTCTCGGTTGAGCCCAGCTCAAGGCCGTATTCAGCCTCCTCAGCTCTTCTACACAAGTAATTTGGATCCTTTCCCTTTAAAAGTATTACGACATCGTCTGCATAACAGACAGGTCTAAGTCCTTTCTCAGTTAGGGTCCTTAGGAGGCTATTAATCGTGGTAACCCAGAGTAAAGGTGACAAAATGCCACCCTGTGGTATACCGCCAAATACCTTTTTCCTGATAGTTATATCGTATATATCGCAGCTTATCCATCTGTTCCTTAGCATGTAGTTGATCCAGTTACGGAGCACCCGGTCAACATAAAACTGGTCTAGGGATTGGATAAGGGTATCAGTGTGCACGTTATTGAAAGCGCCTTCGATGTCAATGCATACCGCCAGTGTATACAGTTTGCTATCGAAAGATTCACCTATGTAGTGGACAACTTCATTTAAAGCGGTTTCCACCGATCGTCCCTTTACATAAGCATGCTGCTTATATTTAAGGTCTTTGTATGGTATGCTGCTTTTAACCATGCTATCGACTATCCGTTCCAAGGTTTTAAGTAGGAAGGACGTAAGACTTATCGGTCGATAGGACTTAGGTGTCGCATAGCTAGGTTTCCCTGGTTTGGGTATAAATATTACCCTTGCAGCCTGCCATTTATCTGGGGTATATGCCAATTTTAAGCATGCAGTGAATATCTGTGACAGATGTACGGAAACCAGTCCCGCCTCCATCTGCAAAAGTGCCGGGAAAATTCCATCCGGCCCTGCAGCTTTATAGGGAGCAAAGCTCTTGATAACTAGCTTGGACATTAAAGAATAGCAACGAAATTCGACATAAACATCTTCTTCAAAATGATAGAAAGAAATGAAATTCGACATAAATAAGTTTTATAGGAACTTAATTCTAACTGTCTAATTTTTTGGCAGTTAATGTCATTAATATCATAGAACATTAACGGCCATAACGGTCTTAAAAATACCAGTATAGCGATAAAATTCATCATGAACTAGTTTTATGGGATCTAAAATCTTTTTGTAAAATTTTATGAGCATCGAGCCATATTGGATTAAAGCCTTCATATTCGCATTGATATTCGACGTAACAAGTTTTATTGAATGCAAAATCTTTGTAGAATTTTAGGTGGATCGGTCCAAAATTTACCAAAAGTAAATTTACAGGCGGGTGAGTGATTTCCTCCTCGCTTTTAGGATTTGACTCCTCAACATTGCTAGTACTTGCTAATGATGCTTTGGGTACTGTCTTAGGTGTTTTAGTGTCCTTGTCGGGGCCGGTTTTGACAGCCCTTTCAATCGGCACCTTCCAAATTTTGGAAAGGGCAACTACACTTTCTTCTGGCGAGTTAATGGTAAATTCCTCGATTTTAGGATTTGACTCATCAACGTTATCAGTAGTGGATACTGATGCTGTGGTCTTAGGTTTTTTAGTGTCCTTTTCGAGGCTTGTTGTAACAGCCCTTCCAATCGGCACCTTCCCAATTTTAAATATGACAGATTTAGAGGCGAAGTAAGCCCTTCCTTTATTCTTAGCAAGACTAGCCATGGATTTCTGGTCGATACCTATTACAAATAAAGTTCCCTCAGGTTCTTCTTTCCTGTAAAAGACATCCCATATTTCCACGGCCAGCTCAGCATTTTGACCTCCAAGAATTCCCAGTATACGTTCATTAGCCAGTTTACTGCCCCATTCTTTTATGTAGACAGTGGACTTTAGAAGCACCGGAAGCTCGCTCTTCTTTGCCAGTCCCAGCCTAGCGCCGTCCCAGGGAGGAGGGATACTTTCCACCAAGTTCTTTAGGGTGCTAACACATTGGTGAGATGCCAACCTCATCAACATCACGCCCATGCTGAACTCGCAGCTCTCGTTTTCTATTGGTTGTTTGCCCTTTGAAGCGATTGCATGGTCCACTATCTTATTGTTGACCAGGTCTTCTATTTTACTCTGTTGGTCTTTTGGAATTTTGCCTGTCGGATTACCGGCATCAACTGCATAGCAGAGATCGTCCCGGTGCCTACTTCTGGCAACTTTGGCGTAAGATGGCGGCTCTTTTCCTTTTCCTCCGTCTAGCTTCTCCTTCCTCGTTTTTTCGGGGCTTCTTTTGAGATTCCCTTACCTTCGAGGTTGATTTCGCCGACGTGTTCGTCTTCGGAATATCTGGCTTGGCGTCGTCACCCTTACTCGCAGGATTCTCACTTGAGACTCCTTTGAGTGAAGTATGGCTTGGCTTCGACTGTGTATTAGAAGACGGGGAGCTCTTTTTCTTCTTAGGTTTATTCTCAGTTGTCAACTCCTCGGGAGACCTGATCCTTTTTGCCTCAGATCTTGTGAGAGAGTGCGATTTTTCCTTTGGAGTGTCGTGGGATTGACTAACTATGATTTCCTGAAGCATCTTTTTCAACTTCCTCCTCTGTGCTCCAGAAAGTCTTTTCTTAGTAATAGGTAGTTTAGCTATGCTATCACTGACCTCTTTCACCATTTGCTCTACTTCATCCTTTTTGGGATTTGCTATAATGGTATTATTATTATCATCTGAGGATTCAGAGTCGGAACCCTCACCTATATTTAAAGGCTGAGGTAGCTTAGAGCTCTCTCCGAGTACATCCTTCTCTTTCACACCTATATTTTTGTCAGCGGCATGCTGTACACTTGACGCATTGTCCGCCACGGAGGCCAAGGTACCCACCTCCGTAGTAGTATTTTTCTCACGACGACACGTGACTCGCGAGTAGATCAACACTTGCCGCCGGTACTGGGTTATTTAGGCCCTGCACAGTAACTTTTATCTTTTTATTTTTATTTTCCATATTTGTTTTTTCCAGTTTTTTGGTCCGCGGGGAATATAATATTCCCAGGTAGTGGACAATCTGCCCTCCCTCAGCTTAAGTGAAATTAAAGCTGGGAGAGAACAGATGGTCCATCACCACCCCCTATCCGCCACCCGGGGACGCGCTCGGTAGGAAAAAACTGGAAAACTCCCCCGAGAAATCTGATATTAATACAAAGTATTGTGCACATGAATACATCATAAAACTTATAATGTCTAAAAAATAACGAAAATGATACCAAAATATGAAATAATATGTGGACACTTGAACCTGAATGCAATTTGCAATACAAACCTTCAAATTTCTTTACACATTGTATACAATTTTCATGTTGTTATTAAAAAAAACATTTTTTCATAATTTCATTTTTTTTTTTTTTTTGAAAAATTATTTTATTTTTGTTTATTTTTTAGGGTTAACACCAAACACCTTATTGCTATATGAAAAAATATTTAAAATTTCAGAAATGAAATACGTAGGCAATAATGTTCTGTTACGATAGAAAAAGCTCATTTCATTTTAGACATTTTTAAATGAAAACTTTCAAATGAATATAAAAACCTAATTTTAAACTTGATCGTAATCAGGGTACACTAATCAGGTATATGCATTTTGTTATTGTACTAGTATGAGCTTAATGTTAAAATCAACTGAAATAAATAAAAACAAACAAACAATTTTTAATGTTTATTTTTAAAATGAAGAAAAAATATTTTATTTTAACAAAATAATTTATGATTATTGTTATGAAAAAAATACATACATACATATCCATACTTTCCGCTTTAGAAAGCGAAGGGAAGAAAGGGCTAAAACCAAAATGTATGTATGTAAGAAGAGCAGGTGTTGTTTTAGATGATGTTGGAGCCGAATATTCTCTCGACACTGAAACCCACTACACCGACTGTTGCAGCACCAATGAATTTGGCAGCTGAGGTTTTGTTCTGAGTGACCAAAGTTTGGCCTTGGCTGATAAATACGCTGCTCAATGGTCACAAGTTAACCTTGGGGACATTAACGATAGCGGAGCTGGTAATGGGGACAATGAATGTCAGCTGAAATAATGTCATGGGTGACATGGTAAAGGTTGTGTTTTCAGTGTTGAAAATTTGGCTTTAGCTCATGGTATTGATTTGTGGATGTAAGGCGTCTGGGGTTGAGTTCTGGATATTATCAATGTACTTAAGGTTAGGGAGTTCTTGAGTGTCTTGCTGTAAGGAGTCTGGGGTTGTGTTCTCAATTGAAAAAAATTGTCTTTGAATTAATCCTTGAAGCCAATAAGAGTGGACCTTATAATGTATACAATAGGGAGACAATTGATAGAAGGATTAGTTATTGAAATGCAATCCACATTTATTTACCTACATACATATGTATGTATTAACTAAAAGCGAAAATAATTTGTTTTTTCCTAATTTTTTATTTCTAATTAATTTTTTGTGACGTCACTTCAAATAAATAATAACAATAACAAACTTTGACAGAAAGCCCATACAACAATAAATTATCAGCTGTTCGATTGCATAAACCTGTTTATTGTATCATGATCGTAATAAAATGAAATGTGCGTGTGAGAACTAAATTGTTTTAGAAAAACAGGCTGTAAGTCCTAAAAATAAACAAACACAATTATTTTTATATACATAGTACGCACACGTGACAAGTCCTCTTTACAAAATTTTACATAAGAAACAAAAAACTTTATAACTTTTCTTGTTTTTCATTATTTTCAAAATCTGCAAACGCAGTTGTCTTCCTTGATTTCTTATTTTTCAATACCAGTTATGAAACAATTTTAAAATAATGCCGTTAAATGCTTGGCACATTTAATTTTTTTTAATTCTATTTTTTTCGGACTTAATAGTACATATTCTTAAAACTAGTTCCGTATATTTTGAGGATAATTTTATATAATTTAACATGAATGTTTTGTTGTGTTCTACAGACAAAGTGCATACACTTTGGTAAATGTCGGTCCACGATTTCCCATAGACTCAAATTTCATTCAATTTTTTGTTTTGCATAAAATTTTCTCGAATTAATTCAAAAATGAATGATTCATTTACAGCTCTTATAGACAGTAAATTAACAGTGCAAAACTTAAGTAGTTTAACTGCTTTGGCTCCATCGATATACGATTTTTCATTTTTACAGAAGGAACACACCATTATTACTAGACCCAGCAAAAAAAAAAAAATTGAAGTTGTTCAAGAAGAAAGGATATTTTCATGATTTCTTTAGTACGTATTATATTTAATGCGTTTTAATTACACGCCTAAATTCTAACAAATTTGTCATAAGTGAAGGCATGAAAAAATGTACCCAATTCACTCATTTCCACTATAGTAATTGTAATATTTGACTATAATTTGGTATTCTCTTAGGCTTTAACGAAAACGTGCATTTCATACAATAAATATTAAAAATAACATTAATTTTTTTAAAATTAGTAATATTACATAACTCTATTTTAACATAAATAAGAGAAGGAAAAACCAAGTTGACTGACTACTTAACGGATTTTAAAACAAAATGGGTATTTTTACTCTGCATGAATTTTAATCCAATTCAAAATCAGTTAATTAGGTTTTATCTTATTTAATTTTTATAAATATCACGCAGAAAATAATTTAAATATTTATAATTAAATCGAAATAACATTATTAATGCATTTTTAAACAAATGTAGTGCACAAATGAAAATGCGCTTTAGAATCATCGAATGTTCATTGGTGGTAAGCACTCGTTTTAATGCCGAACTATTTTTCCAAATACGAAGCCGTGCACGCCAGTTCATTATCAGTTGAACCCATGCATTTACTACTTTTTTGGCACATCTTTTTTTGCTGGGGACTTCCTGTTTTTGGCATAATCGCCAAATATTAAACCGTTCATTTTTTCATCAATTATTCACATGTACGTTGATCATAGAAGACTATTGCTGTGTTATAGTTTCGGCTATACTATTTTTTACTAATTTTCTTGCTCGCCTACTAGAAATTTCAAAAAAGAAAAAATAGACTATTCATACCTTAGGCCGGCTATACTATTTTTTACTAATTTTCTGGCTCGCCTACTAGAAATTTCAAAAAAGAAAAAATAGACTATTCATACCTTAGCCCATATAGTAGGGATATAGGCGAACATGAAGGGGTTGTCAAACAAAATTTGTTATTCTCTTCACACAGACGAGTTCTGAGAGAATAAAACACACTTGAGAGAACTAAACGTACTCACAAAACTTCAAATTTTCTTCGCGAAATTGCGAGGATATTAGCACTTAATAGTTTTACTTATCACTTAAACTTAATATTTATTATTTTTTGCCACACTTTTAATGTATTTAAAAATCCGAAAATAATTTATATTTTACAAACGAAAAAAAAAATATTTTTTATTCTTTGACATTTTATTTTATTTAAAACTGAAAAAAGAAAAGTTGTAATTTTTCGTAAGAAATATTTTAGATTTAAAATTTGTTTATTTTTGGAAGTATACCTATTTAAAAACATTCTGAGATATTTGAAAGTTATTATGGGGAATGTAAGTTAATACTGGATTTGTAAAATCATAAAAATGCATCTAATATTCTATTCGGTCATGTTTGCAAAAAATATGTAATGAAATATTAAAAATAGCTAAAGAGAATTAAAAAATCTTTAAAATAAGTTAATTTAGAAAAAAATATAATTCTAAAAACGTAGATTATGTTAAAAACATTAAGATGTCCATCCCTGCTTTAACATACATGTGACAACACAACCTCGTTCAATGAACGCTCAATCGAGACTGGATGAGTTTTTAATACGTGTGAGTACTTTGTTGTAAATTTAGTAACGGCCTAAAAGCACGCGTGCATAGGAAATGCCTTGCTCTGCTTTAATGACATTTTTCTATTTTTAAATAACTTTTAAACGAAACAAAAGTTTTTAAAATTAAACTAAATTCAGATAGTAGAGGTATGCTTGTTTCTTATCTAAATTAAAATTTAATTTTTATTTATCTAATATTCGTGAAAACATGAATTTTTGTTTTACATATATTTCGTAATTCTTATAGTGTAAAAAAATATTTAAATTTATAAATTGATGTTAATTTATTTATGTTTGTACATCTGCTTTTATTTATTTTAGGAAAAAGACATGCCAACATCATATATTTTATCAGAAAAACCGACTCTTCATGAAATTCTAATGCATGAAAAACATGATTTTGAAGTTAAAGTTATGAGAGCTGCTAAAAGGAAGCGCTGGTTGAAAGGTAATATATTAATTGTACTATTTTTTAAGATACTAAAAATTATTAATTAAAATACATATTGATGTATTTATTATTATCATAGTTGAAAAATAATTGGCCAAATTATACTTTTCTAAAGGATTGAGATGCATTTCAACATTTTTAGGTGAAAATATCTCGAAGAAGATGGCATACAACATTTTATAAATAAAGTTCTATTGGCGCCGTTATAACATCTCAACAATGACCAAAATGACGTTATTCAAATTTCTGAACATGATATCTTAAATCCCAGATGTGATAGAGAGAATCTCAAATTCGGATTCAGCGCAGCTCAATTCATTAGAAAACTATAACTTTGTCTCATTTTTTCGATTTTTTTTTTTCAAATTTTGTCGGCCTACATGAACCAATAGAATTTTATGTTTTTATGTATTTTTCTACCCTTGAAATGTACAAATAAACATTAATAAAATAGGAGGTGGTACACATACATATTTTTAGCTTAGTACATAAACGTGCCGGAAAAAATGATTTCTTTCAATTGTTTAATTGTGATAAATTTTACACGGTAGATTATAGCTAACACTTCAAACCATGCAATTTAAATCATATTTTGATTATTGCTTAACCTTCCCAATAAACACTGATTCAAACCTGTGAACATTTTTGAAACATGATAATTTGAAAAAACGTTTAATAAAATATAATGTGTGATATTTATATTTCGTCACCTAAAACGCAAACGGCCCAATCTAACATTTTTAAAATTTTACAGGAGAAGCAAAAAACTATTCAAATTGAAAAGTTTGTTTCTATCAACGCGATTTATTTGTAGTAAATAAACAAATTATTTAATAGTGAAACCTATCATTTGTTATCATGGTTGACAGTGGCGTATATAAAAATGGATAAATTGGACTTTTTGCCTTCAATATTCAAATGTTTTTGTAGATAGGGCCTTTTGTTTTTTGTCAATAAAATCGATTATGTTGGACGTAGGAGTCCAATTTTTGGTGTGGACATTTGTTTTGATGCAATACAAAATTAACAATAAAATCGATTTTGAATTTTTGGTTAGTTAGGGCCGTTTGCGTTTCAGGTGACGTAATCGAATCGTTTCAGGTGAGAAGTAATCGAAGATATAAATGAATAATATGATAAAATTAATGTATGAATGACTTATTTTCAGTTGATGCAAAAAATATATGAATTTTGCAAAAGTTAGCATTATAATTAGGGTTTGAAAAATGCATGAAAATACTAATACTTGAAATACGTTTGAAAATTTTTTCAGTTTCAAGCTTACTTCAAGCCTTGTTTTAAATTTGAAATACATTTGAAAAATATGTTTGATTTCTAACTGCCTTTTTGTTTGAGATGGCACTAATTTTCCATTTGAAAACAAAAATGTTCAAATTTGTTCTCAAAGGCTATGTATGATATTTAAATATGTTTTCAAATACATATATATTTACCATTTATTATCATTTCAAAGGTTTCTGTTTATTGGGTTGTTATTGTTTATAGGTTAGGTTAGGTAGGCAGGTCGTCCTCGCGATGTCATCACTGGGGAAACACTTGGGTCCAGTATTGTGATACCTGAAACGAGAGAAAACGGTCGGCGTATTAGTACACTTCGACCTAATCACTCTGGTTTCCTACACCGAACCAGATTGTCGCACGAATATAGGAATCTATCTTTCGGATATTAACATCCGATAGATCCGCTAAGTCATGCAGAAAATAGCTACCTAGCAGGCCCATTCTGTGATCAGCTCGGGCGGGACAATGACAGAGGAAGTGAGTTATACTCTCTTCTTCCTCTTCATCCTGGCAGCTCCTGCAGAAGTCGTTACTGGGTAAGTTCAGTCTTCTTGCATGGAGTCCGAAAGGCCAGTGGCCAGTTACCACTGCCGTTAAGTTCCGTAGATTAACTCTCGGAATGTAGAAAAGGGCCTGGGATCTTTGTGGGTTGTAAGATGGCCACATGATCCTTGCCTGTCTACAGGTGGCTTCAGTCGACCATCTGCATTGCGCAAGCTCATATAGTTTTTCACGTATCGAGCGTTTGCTGGTTGAAAGCGGTATACTGTTTATACATATTTTTATGCCGTTTTAAGGTTTTTAAATTTGATTTTAGACACTTTACTTTTAAATAAAGTCTATGATTCTTCCTTAAAGTTTTTCTTTGTGAATTAGCACGTGTTTTAAAAGTAGTAAGTAATCATTCGATGTGGTTATCGAGATTTTTTGCGGGTTAATTTTTTGGATAAATTAAGTGATTAAAAAAACTAAAAAAAGCTATACAAACCCAAATTTTGAAAAACCATCAGTAGTAAGTATCACAAAATTTCATCTGCTACTTCATACTACTTTAGTAACTAGAGCATTTTTAGTGAATTCGTCCATTACAAATGCTGAACTTATCCATATAATTTTACGGACATATTATCAATAATACAAAAATCACATAGATGAGGGAAGTGTAAGAAATTTATAAAAAAAATCAATGACAACTCTGGTACAATATGGCACAATCGCAACATATACGAACACTTTTGTATAGTTTTTGTCACATTTCAAGTGTAAATTTTCTATTCCTAATAATCATTAATGTTTGTTCATATTTTATTTTTAGCTAATGAAACACTTCTACGAACATTGTTAAGTTATTGTTCTTTACATGGTGCTAGTGGTGGAGGATTAGCTTCAGTTCGAATGGAACTGGTACTTCTTCTTCAAGAGCTTCAACAAGAAAAAACTCAACAACAGCTTTTAAGTCCTTTACCATTCCCAACTACGCTTCCATTACTCAGCGCATGTGTAGCAGGAAATAAGACTGTTATCGCAGATCCCATTAAATATTTACAGGTAAGTTATAATTTAACGACAAATTAAGTAATCATTCTTTTTAAGATAGAATTTCACACTAATTTATTAAAAAGTTCATGTAATTTTTTTGTGTTTGTCAGTTTAGAATAATTTTTAGTCGATTATGCCATGTCCTATTAATTCATATACTCCCTTACAACCGGACACCCCCAATAGTGTAGCTCATAATTACGTTAAATATACATACTAGTATCTCTGAAAAATAGTCATAATTAAGTTGTTTATGCCTCCACAATTTCTCCATCACATCAGGTTATTATATCCTATCCCGATTGCAAACTTTTCGCTTTTAAAAACCAAACATATCCTTACAAATGAAAACACAGTTAAAAATGGGGAAAGAGATGTAGAAAAGTCACTACACACAACATATTCGAAGTACTTCAAATTTTGATGAAAAACCAATGAAATTTACATAAGCGTTTCATTGAAAGAATGTGGTTTATTTTTGACATATAAACATCGTATTTTTACAGCTTCTAAAGATAAGATTAGATGTAGTTCAAAGTTGTCAAAAATGAATAACATCCCTCCAATGACACGCTAATGTAAAATTCAGAGGTTTTTCACCTGAATTTGAAGCACTTCGGGTTACTAGTTGTGATGAAAATTCTACATCTTTTTCCACACTTCTTTTGCTAAAACTTGATGAACTTCGATTATGTTATTTGTTGTGACTTTTCTACATCTCCTTCCACAGTCTTAACTGGGTTTTTATTTTTAAAGAAATATTTGGTTTATAGAAGCAAAAAATTGAAATCGCATTTTTAAATGTGATTAAGATGTTGTTTGTAAAGTATGACATCAATTATTCAATCATACTTGCTTTGATTGCGTTAGTAAATTTTTATTACCTTTCCACACTAAGTGGAAATGGAAATGACTGTGACATTTATACGCATGAACGTTCGTTCTGTGATTATACAAACCATTGTACACTAAGTTTGATTCGATGTTGTAAACATATGTTTTTTTGTTATGTATTTACCCAGCAAAAAAGTAAGGAAAAAGAAGTAGAATTTTCACCACGAATAACATACTTGAAGTACTTCCAATTTTGGTGGAAAACCTATGAATTTTACTTTAGCGTGTCATTGAAGGGATGTTGTTCATTTTTGACAACTTTGAACTACATCTAATCTTATTCATAGATGCAGTAAAAATCCGATATTTGGATGTCAAAAATAAACCACATTCTTTCAATGACACGCTTATGTAAATTTCATTGGTTTTTCACCAAGATTTGATGTACTTCGAATATGTTATTTGTAGTGACTTTTCAACATCTCTTTCCTCACTTTTAACTCGGTTTTTATTTGTAAGGAAATATTTGGTTTATAAAAGCGAAAAATATGCAATCGCATTTTTAGATGTGATTAAGATGTCGTTTGTAAAGTAGTTTTAAGTTTTTTTAATCTTTATCTTTTACACTGCATATAAATAAATGTTAAAAGACAATGAGCAACTCTTGAATCTCTCTCATTCACTCGATTATTTATACCCTACACCACTATTGTGGACAGTGTATTATGCGTTTGTGTTGATGTTTTATAATGCACAAAATATTGGTGCTACACCCACCTTAAAGTATACCGATACAGAATAATTTTCTGAGTCGATTAAGACATGCCCGTCTGTCCATGTAAAACTTGTTTCATGGAATTTTCAAGATATTTGATAAAATTTGGACCATACGTGTTTTTCGGCACAAGGACGATGCCTATTGAAAATGGTTGAAATCGGTCCATTATTTCACTTAGCCCCCATACAACCATACAACCTGACAGGCATAACTGACCATACCGATTTTTGTAATGATCAACCGTCGTTTGACCCTAGCCCCCATACAAACCCACTCTTTAAAAAATATCTTAAACGTGCAAAAATTGACTTATAAACATTAGTATCACGATAAAATTCAGAATAACTAACCATTATATAAAAATAAATCCCTAACTCCTATATAAAGCCTCTTTTAGAAATTTTGTTTTTCATCAGAGATGGGGGTAGTGCACTAATTTTTAACTATCACTAATTACACTGTAAATAAAAATTCAACTTTCAAAATGACACAGAAAAACGCCGAAACACGTAAACTTAATTTTGGGCCATGGAATCATATGACATACTTCGTTTTGAAAAGTTAGGTCAAAATTGGGAGATTTTGCATCTTGAAGTTTATACTGCCTCTAAAGTAATTTTTGATTTTATTACCTTGTAAAAAAATATAAAAAAATTCTTGCATTGAAACGATGTTATAAAGTTGAAACAAGAGTCCACCCGTAGCAATTGTGATATTAAGTTTTACAGAAAAGGTCCTGCTAAAGGACTTCAAGGTTTAAAGGACATACAATTTTGAGAGATGTATTTTAATATTTATATTTCTTTTCTTATATCAAGATTTGTTATGTTTTAGTTTACCTGGACATCAAAAAATTTTAAATTGACTTTTGTTGGAATTCTATTGTCAAAAATGGCGAATTCATTTAAATAAAACTCAGATGAGCATAACAACATTTAGCTTATTTATAATGTACATTTCTCATTTCTTCCGCGGAAGTAATTAAAAAATAGCTGTTATAAGCTTTAAGTCCATCATGAACTAAATGTCGTAGATGTTCCATCGGTGTATACATTCCGCATACAAAACAAAATTTGTTAATGTGTTCTTTATATATCTTACGATCCTTGTCGTTCATTTTTTAATGTGTTCAAATATAAATCAATTGATATTTTTGCAAATTTACTTTTTTAATTGTCACCAGATATAGAAAATTGCGAAACCACTTTTTCAAAATTTTTATTTTTTTCATGGCCAATTCCGTTTTAAAGAAAACACTATATTAAAACCAAATATCTAAATTTATAAATGGTAATGCAAAAATTCATTTATAACATAAAATCTTCAGATCTATGTAAACAAACAAAACAATATAACCCACAAATCATATTTATGATTTATTATATGCAAAAGGGCATAATAAAATTAAAACTCCCAACATCAATAAACACATATTTACAAATACGTGTGCCAATACATTCCCAATTATATTGTTTTTTAAATTTCAATTTAATAAAGAGTTTTGATATTGTGGACCATTTCCAATCAAAAAAATATTTTTTAATTTTTTGATTGTTATAACCTTTTGCATTTCAGGTGACGATATAAATGACAATTTGGCTTTATTCAATACTGAACGATTTTTTTCTAGTATATATCGACTTGTATATGTCTGAAATTTTTTTTTAATATTTATAAGGTAATAAAACCAAAAATTACTCAGTGACAGTACAAAATTCAAAATGCAAAATCTGCCGATTTTGACCTAACTTTTCAAAACGGAGTACGCCATCTGATTCTATGGCCCAAAATTAAGTTTAGGTGTCTAGGCGTTTTTCTGTGTCATTTTGACATACTTACAGTGTTATTAGTGGTAGTTCAAAATTATTCACTACTTTTATTTATGTTTAGTGATGAATTGAAAAATATAAGCCTCATTCAATAATAGTGATAGTGATATTTAAATTTTTTAACTAAAAATATTTTAAAAGTCGTTAAAATATTTGTTTTTACAGCCTAGTGAAATAATTTTTTCTACACTAAATTATTAGTTCAAAAAATATTCCTGCACTATTTTTTTCAACAGAGAAATGTTTCACTCATTTGAAAGTTTAAGTTAATAGGACAGTCTAGAAATGGTTTAAGTCAACCAAAAACTCATTGGACGAATATTATTAATGAGTAAAACGTTCATAATTTACAAAGGTTCCAAGCTATTGCCTAAAAAACATCCAGTAACCACATCATTTTGGCAACTGGCAACGCAGATGACGTGGCAATCGAGGTACAAAATTAACCAATTAATTTAATTCTCCGAGGAGAGTTCACCATTCCGCTAAAGAAAAAATCGTTATACTTGAGCAGAAGAAGGCAAAAGTTTTGGAATTTAGGTGTTTCAACCATTTCTTTTTAAAGCATGAGATGTTGTTGGGGTAACTGCATATGTAGGGTCTATCATAGTGCCATCGCTAACAAAATCTGTATTTTCCATTTTAATAGATGTACCTTTTAAAAAAATTAATCATTTATTGTCTTACAAATTCTTTCATTTTCATAAAAATAAATAGTGCAAAGAAAATTATTGAAGCCTTTTGTTAGTGACTGAGTTATATAGTTAAACAAATAAAATTATCACTAAAAAATATTAGTGCTAAAAATATAAGCTTCACTACCACTAAGCTCCTGAAAATTAGTGAAAAATATATTTTTGGAAGTAATATTTAGTGCTAGTTAAATATTGATTTAACTAATAATTTAGTGCACTACCCCCATCTCTGTTTTTCATCAATAAATTGCTTAAATATATCTGAAAATTCAACATAAAGTTTCTTTATGAAAAATAAATAATTTTTAAAATATACTCATGAGCAGAGATGGGGGTAGTGCACTAAATATTTAGTTAAATCAATATTTCACTAGCACTAAATATTATTTCAAAAAATATATTTTTCACTAATTTTCATCAGCTTAGTGGTAGTGAAGCTTATATTTTTAGCACTAATATTTTTTAGTGATAATTTTATTTTCTTAACTATAACTCAATTGAGTGATAGTGTAGAAAAAAGCACTACACTCAAATAGTTAAAAATTTGAACAGTCACTAACAAAAGGCTGCAATAATTTTCTTTGCACTAATTTTTTAAATTAAAATTAAAGAATTTGTAAGACAATAAATGATTCAATTTTTTCAAAGTAGGTTTAGGTTAAGAAGGGTTATACACCGTAAAAACGGTGTATATCCACTCGGAGACCATAAGGTCCATTGTGATTCCCTTCAAGAAGTGAAGATTCAAAACAGAGAAGACAAAAAACGCTACAACAACACAAGAATGAAAGAAAATAGGTAAAAAGGATATATGAATAGATAATTAAATACAGATAAATAAATAATCATATATAATAAAGAAAATCTATGTTCCCCTATAAAGTCCAGTCAAAGAAGTGACTAATTCCCTTGACAAAATCTAGTAGGTTGCGAGGGTTAAGTCCCGCAATTTCCCCCAGTTCGCCATGGAACCTATTCCCTAGCCATTTCAGCCTGAGGTTTTGTATCCTAGGACATTGGCAGATAATATGCTCGATCGTCTCTACTTCCTCCTCATCTTCGCATAACATGCAATAGTCCGGTATACTACTGTCCCACTTACTGACAAAGGTTCTAACTGAGCAGTGTCCAGTTAGAAACCCTATCAGAACCCTTAGACTGCGTCTTTTCAGTCCTATAAGTATTTTGGTAGCACCCATATCAAGTTTTGGCCACAGGGCCTGATATCTTGCAATCCAAAATACTATTCCAGGACTGGTTAATGATATCACGTATTCTTTCGAATATCATCCTGTTATAGTGACAAATGGGTGGTTTTACCATCCTTACCCTGTCATCTATATTAAGATTCGAACTTAATCTAGCTAGTTCGTCCGCAACCTCATTACCATGCACATTACAGTGCCCTGGCACCCAACACAATCTAATGACAAACAGTCTCATAATGACCCTAAGGGCATTTCTACAATCTACAACTAGGCGCAATCAACATAAATTGTCACAACCGACCCCGGATCGATATGATTCCTTATCAGTTCCGTCGCTTTCCAGATCGCTAGGATCTCTGCTTGGAGGACACTACATTCGTCAGGGAGTCGGAAAGACCGTTTTATGTTGATATCAGCGATATAGACACCGGCACCCGTGCCGGTATCCATCTTGAACCCGTCACTGAAAACTGCACACCCACCAAACAGTCTATCGGATACATGTCAGGTGTTTCCCCGAAGTCTAGGGTCATGATATCATAATCCGTAATTGCGCGAAGGGAATTACCTTGATCAAGCAGACCTACTTCGTACAAAATTTTTGTATGATTGTCGCGCGAAGGTTTCACTAACGAAGACTTAGTAGATTCCTAGCCGCCACACCCGCCTGTCTATAGGTGACAGGTTTTCAAAATAACATCTATTAAAATGGAAAATACAGATTTTGATAGCGATGACACTATCTTTTTAACTAATAATTTAGTGTAGAAAAAAATATTTCACTAGGCTGTAAAAACAAATATATTAACTATTTATAAAATATTTTTAGTTAAAAAATAAAAGTAGTGAATAATTTTGAACTACCACTAATTATTAGTGATAGTTAAAAATTAGTGCACTACCCCCATCTCTGCTCATGAGTATGGATACTTGTTTTTTACATAAAACTTATTATTTTAAAAAAAGTAGCTTATTCATTAGAATAAGACAATAATAATTCTATATATTAACAATTCGAAATTGTTAGAATGTACGAGGAAAAATTTTAATCGAAATGGAAAGTCTCAATAAAGATATAATCTAAAAACTATTCTATATGCGGTTTGAGTTTTTTTACTAACACAATCAAAAAAATATATGTACGTTTGAGAGAGCCAATTTGACGTGACGCCACAGCACTTTACCAATCATTGAAAAAATTGCTCTTTTATAAAAAAAGTACCAAATATTGCAACTGTTACTCAGATGCATGCATCTGAGAGAAATTGTGTTAATGTAAATTTGTATACCCTACATTATTATAATGGGGAGGGTATTAAGCGTTTGTGCTGATGTTTTTAAAGATTAAGCCGTGTTTGTCCGTCTGGATGTTCATTAGGGTGTCCCGTGGACCACTATTTTTGGAGGAATGCCTCTCAAACGACGCGTTTTAAATACGAGAATAATAGCAACTTTTGCACTTTTAGTTGGAAGACCCAAATAAGCTATTCCATACCATGTGTCTATGGCGTCTACATGATTTACTTACATAGCTCTTCAATATTCAGTACATATTTAGATTCCTACACCAGAGAGCCCAAATTAAATTAAAAATCGTATGGTATCGTCAGTATAAAAAAGTAATTGTTTCAAAGTGTTAAGGGTTATTTACAAGGAAAATATGGCTAAAATTTTGCTATTAAATAAATAGTTTTGCTTTTTATTGAATAGGAATTGTAATACATATACACAAAATTAACGTTCCAAAAAAATTAAAATACAAAAATTCAAATCTTCGGATTTATTGTATATATCCTCGTATCAACCTAACCTACATACTAATCTCAGTATTGTGTGGTATTTATTATTATGAAATTATTGTAACTTCGGACGATTTCCAAGATTGTTTCATTGTATGATAACTACATGACCTGCAACAAATTCGGAGTTTGAGCATTTTAATACCCTTCATCTTAGTTAGAAGGTTATATATTTCATTCCGTTTATAATTTCTACGATATAATTATCCGGTCCTATAAAGTATATATATTCTGGTCCTATAAAGTATATAGCGAAGTCGACTAAGCCATGTCCGCCTGTCTATCTGTCCGAGTGTGTGTTTGTTGAAATCAATTTTCTGAAGACCCCAGATATCTTCGGGGTCCAAATCTATAGTAGTTATAGTAGAAAAAATGGATCCCAAATATGTAACAAATTCTATAAAAATTGTTTCCAAGATAATTATTTTCCGTTATAACGCATGATATATATTTAGACTAAATGCGTCAGTTTCAAAAATGAGGTTTTCAAGTTATCGGCATCAATTATTCCATGAAATATAAAACGGAGAAATGGAACTCATGCTCAAATAATGTACTTCGTTTTAGTGTGGCTCCAACTGGCTTTCTGTCGATACAGTAAATCGATTGCAAAATTTCAAAAACGAATGAAGGTATTTTTATCCGTAACTGAACAATTAAAATATACTTTTAGTAGGAGAAGAATTTTTTTGATACAAGTTTGAAGCACCCTAATGTACATGGATGCTAGGGTAGTTGTGGGCTTGGGTCTTGGATTCAATCTCTTCCACTCTCTGTAAAATAAGTAAGAATATAATTTATAATTGTGTTTTAATATACTAATAAATAAATGTTATATGTGTACATCTGATCTTATTAAATTATTATATTTTTATTAATATTTTTAGTCTCAAACTATCGATATGCTACACAGTGTCATCAAATTTTCACCATTTGCTAATTCTGATATAAATGCATTTTGTGAAATATTTATAATCCGAGATCTTGCGGTTGCACTATCTTCTTGCATCTATCAGTCTCTGTGCGACTCTGAAAGCTTTGTGGTTAACAATTCTACCCAAAACGGATTTCAGAGTCCAGGCATAGAAAATATCGCTAAACTTAATTCTTCATTTGAATGTTCACATTTAATAGGCAACACAAATATATATAACAGGAAGAGGATGTATTCAACAGATGAACCAACTGTAGTATGTACTACACCTTCAAAATGGCCCGGTGTTGCAAATTTAAGAGCACTTCTAGCCAGTGAAAAGGATGAAGATATACCAAAATTAAATGTTCTTCTATTGGAAAGTTTTATTGCAACATATGTGTCGCTAGCTACTTATGCTTTAGTTACATGTGATAGTCGCATCCTATACCGTCTTGTTGCCCATAATTTCTCTGCGGATACTTGGTCCACTATATTTGGGGGAGGAATGAAGAAATTGTTAAGAAAAGCTACATGTGAAAACCATGCAGCTTCGAATAATTGCTCAACAGAGGAACCGAATGAGGAAAGTAGCATGTGGAATGCTGTTACTTCTATAACAAAACAACGTGTTAAATTAAACATGAAGATTTTAGGAAACTTTGGTAGCAACAACTCATCTACCAATATGAAGGAAGATAAACCAACTTATCGCGAACAGTTTGTTTCGCCCGAAATGTCGATGTTATCATACTTTTTGACAAAACCGAAAAATACAGGTATTTATTATATTAATTAAAAAACACAATTACATTTTTTAATCTTCTCTTAAAATAAAAACAATTTCATATAAAGGCCAAAATAAAGCAATTGGAGTAACTTCTATCTTTTAATTAGCCCTATAATTTGATTTTTAGCATTTTTATACCCTACACCACTTTAGTGGGGAGGGTATATTGGATTTGTGCTGATGTTTGTAACATACAAAAATATTCGTCCTAGACCCACCTTAAAGTATACCAATCGGCTTAGAATCGTTTTCTGAGTCGATTAAGCTATGTCCGTCCGTCCGTCTGGCTGGCTGGCTGTCCATGTAAACCTTGTGCGCAAGGTACAGGTCGCAATTTTCAAGATAATTGGATGAAATATGGCACGCACGTTTTATTTGACCTAAGGACGAAGCCTATTGAAAATGGTTAAGATCGGTCCATTATTTCACCTAGCCCCCATAGAACAGAACCCCCCGAAAAGGGCTTCTGAGCTCATAATTATGTTAAATAAACAGATATATCGATAAAATACGGCACAACTAAGTTTTATAGAAGTCTTGATGACCCTGCCAAATTTCATAAAGATCGGGCCACATTTGACCCTAGCTCCCATACAAAGTCCCCTTCAGAAAATTACTTGAATGTCCCAAATTAGCTTATAAACACAAATATCGCGATGAAATTCAGCACAATAAAATATTATGTCAATATAAATATATTCACAAAATTTTATCGGGCTTGGTCCATATTTGCCCCTAGCCCCCATATAAAGCCTCTTTCAGAAAATTAGTTTTTCATCCATAAATTGCTTAAATGTATCGGAACAATTAGTTTTTCATCCATAAATTGCTTAAATGTATCGGAACAAGGGAATATTGAAGATAAATGCTTTATTATGAAAAATAAATCACATTTAATATTCATAACTGGTGTAGGGTATCATATGGTCGGCCACGCCCGACTATAATTTCTTACTTGTTTTTTAATATTATTGCAAAAACCACGGTGTTCGAATGCGACAAAAATAGAATTAGTTTTTTGGGCAACAACAAACGCCGATTTCAGCAAAATTTGAGTTCGTATTTCAGTGAGACTATTTTTAAAATGTTGTTAACTGATGTCTCCTAAAAATGGCTTTAATTTTACCCAAAAATTGTACATTTTTTAATTATATTTTAATAATGTTTGAACGCTATATGTTGAACGCTACCTTATTATACACTCCACCACTATCCGTCTGTCTGCCTAAAATACGCTAACGTTAAAACTTAGCAAAAAAATCAACCAAATTTACCGAAAATATTAATTATTGAAATAAGTAGTATTGGTATTGAAAGTCAGTAAAATCGGTTCACAATGTAAAAAAGTTATGAGTAAAAATTTTAGGCTAGCTCGAAAAAAATACGTTTTTTCTCAGTTTTCTCAGAAACTACAAAAGATAATTAGATAAACTGGTCTCACATTATTTTTTCACCCAGGGATCAATGTTCGAAACATAACAATCGCTCCAAAATTTCCCATAGCCCCCATACAAAGGTATATATTCTCGGAAATGGATTTATCGTTAGTAACTTCCTTAACTATATCGTTATCATCGCTAAATTAATTAAGATATATGTATATAATATGAACGGGAATCATATTGCCAACGTAGATTTGTATCGGTCCACAATTGATCATTGTTCTCATAAAAGGTTCACTTCCGAAAATCTCTTTAATGTACATAACTAAATAAGAAATAAAGATATTGGACATAAATATGTTTTGTATATACACATATCACTCTGGAAAATATTTTTCGGATCGGTTTATAATTGACCATAGCTCCTATATAAGGCCCACTTCCGATAACCGCACATATTTCATTATTAAATACAGATATCGAGTTAAAATTCGTCATGAATGTGTTTCAAGTACTCATAAAACACCTAAATCGGTGAACTAGTCGTACCTCCCATATAAACATAAATATGTACATTTTGTGTGTAAATCATTCTGCGAAATTTTTTCTGGATCGGTCCATAATTGGGTTCACTTTCGAAAATCAATTAAATTCGCACATCTAATTAAGAAATAAAGATATCAAAATAAGATTTGACAGAAATATGTTTTGTATATATATATATAAATCACTGCGAAATTTTTTCCACATCGGTCCATAATTGGTCATTTCTTTCATATACAATTTACTTCCGAAAATGAAGTAAACGGACATATATACATGAGTATTACATTACTTAATAAAGATATCGGGATAAATTCTAAATGGCAATAAGTTATAAACTGAATAAATATCATTAAACAATATTAATGATATTTAAAAATTTTAATTTTTATAGATTGCGATGAATATGATACAGATGATCCATATGAATCAGATGAAGAAGAAGATGAAGATGATGGTTTAAGTACTAATGCTAAGTCTGGTATGAAAAGCAGTAAGGATAATAAGGAACATTTGGAACCAATGTCCTATTCATGGTGCATTTTAAGGTTGGCTTTCATCAAAATGTTTGTAAAGCATGTTCAAGATTTTACAAATGTTTCTGGGATAGAATTGCAAGGTAAAATATTTTAACTATAATTTAAAATACTCTCTTGATTTGCACATCTTAAGATTTTTTGGCAATTGAGAATTTTATAAAAATGATATTTATTTATTTTATTTATTATTTTATTTTGTAATATTAATCTTTCGTTTGTAAGATCTCACACACACACAAAAGTTTTTTTCTTAATTGCACTTAATTTAGTAAAAGAATTAATTTCAAACAAATTTAAGAATACAATTTTGATTTCAATAATTATTTGTATTACCCTTTATTCAAAATGCATTAATTATTCACAAAAAATTCTTTTATAGATTTACCAGTATTAAGTCCTTTATCACATGAAGTTCTGAGAACATTAAACCGCTGGCAAGATATGGCACAGAAAATATTAACATCTAAGGGTCCACCTAATGACGATTATATTCCAGGTAAATAAAAACTATATTAATAAATCAAATTTAATAAAATATTAAGCATTAACGTCTAAATAATTTGTAAAAGGTTGTCAATTGAATAGCGGAGTTCCTGGAATTTCTATTCATAAATATAGATCACTGTTAAACAAGGATAACACACCATTTGTGATGAGTTCCTCGGCTGGTCCTGTTCGTCGTCTTTGGAATTATCTAGTTCGTCAAGATGAAGCTCAAGATGTATTCATCAAAGCAATATTTGGCAAAAAAATGGAACCTAAACACGATGTTCAAATGCATGACTATACCGATAATGGTAATATATATTTATACTTCTATTGAAAATTTTAAGAAATTACAAATATTCTAAGAGTGGGTTTTTGAGTTAGCAATCAAATGCCAATTAATAATCAGATTAGATAATCAAAAAATAAATTAATCTGATGTTAATCCCCTTTGATGTTTTTGAGTACAATATTAAACTTTGCAGTGTTGCCATACAAAACAACAGAAAACCTCACTGTTTGTTATAAAAACAATGCATGTTTTATAAAAAAGAAATTTAATATGAAAATTAATGAAAACTTAAATTTAAAACAAAAAAATGCATTTTGAAATCTCCATAATTTATACTAATCAATAAATCAAACATTTTAATGTTTATTTTTATAAAATTTTTATTATTTTTTTTTGCATCAGCTGTTTACACTTTTGTATTTCTTGCTCAAGTTTAAACCACCTCCATTGGTCGCTTAAACTAGCAAACAAAATTAACTAACTGTGTACTCAAAAACAACTTTCGAGGATTAATTTCAATTTAATCCCTAATCGTTCACCTAAAGATTGGTTCTAAGTAAATAAACTTCTTTATAATTTATAGGTGCCAATGGGTCAACAAAAGATAACGAACCTATTCGCATTATCCACAAAGATCACGAATCCATTCTCGCTTTTTGTTTAAACAATAATGCTTCAACAATGATTGCGGTAGCAAATCCTAGAGAAGTACAGGAATTAGATATTTCGCTTTTGTTAGAATCGCCAAACTGGTATGAAGATGAATGTGATTATGACTTACTTGGTATCTCTAAAGATAATGAAACTGCTTCCAACACAGGATTCCTGATGATTCAAAGCTCAGAACAGTAAGTTATATTAATATTAGTATTGCATATTATAAGTAGAAAAAACAAATTTAACATGTTATAAATATAAAATTTAAAGTCAAAATTACAACGTCATTTTTATTCAAAATGCTAAAGATATAAATACATAATATAAAATTTATTATCGAATATCCAAAAACAATTTTGAAAACAAAAATAAAGTTTATGGAAATTGAATTAATTTAAGTTATTTTGTTTTTATTTTAGAATGACATATGGATCATCCCTTTCTCCTGAATCAAATTTGAATTACCATACAAATTCGTCCCAGTCTGGCAGAGGAACTGACATTGTAAGTAATATTTTGTTCAAATATCTCAAAAACGTTGATTTAACTCAATATACATAAAATAAAATATGTATCCCATATATCCCCATATCTTCAAACTTGTGAGTTAAATACTAACGACACTTTTAAAATACTCTAAAATAATATGGAAATACACAAGATACGTTGATACAAGAGGGTTGCAAATTGGACAAATGTAATATGATTTTTGTTAGAAATATGTTGTTATAAATGTTTTGTATAAAATCTTATATGCAGCTATGAAGAAGTTGTATGTTTTGAAAGTAGCTAATAGTCATACTTTCCTTTAATTATTACAATCTATTTGTAATGACTCAAGAACACACTATTTCAATATTTGTTTAATGCATGACTATTGTTAAAGCTAATTTTCTGCAATAATTATATCAAATTATGATTATTTTCAAGCTTTTGTTATTAGACTGATATTAAAATATCTCATTTTTATTTTTGCAGATACTAAAACATAAAATTGATAATGTAAAACGAATGAGTGCACATCCTTTGATGCCTCTTTACTTAACCGGTGGTCAAGATGGTTCTGTTCAGATTTGGGAGTGGGGTCATCAACAAGTTGTATGCACACCACGACCTTCGGGCACATTTGCTAAAGTTACAAGATGTCGATTCTCCGAACAAGGAAATAAATTTGGAATTGGTGATGGCGATGGAAATCTAAGTTTATGGCAAGCCGGAATTGCAACACAAAACAATAGATCATTCTTTGTAAGTTATTAAATATTTAAGTTGTTTTAAATACATAATAATGTTTTATCTTTTTTTAGACACACCAATGTCATAATAAAACTTTATCGGACTTTGTATTTTTGGGTTCTTGCAGCTTACTTGCGACAGGTATTACTGAATTTATATTGCTTAGTTAGAGTATTGTAAAATGAGAACTAAATCTGTTATCGTTTCTCCGATTTAAATAAAATTTCACACAGCCTCTGCATTTATTTTTCCCATTTTTAACATACATATTTTTGACAGAAACATTGTTTTAGCGGACACTGTGCAAACTCAAATAAAATTTTTTTATGAAGCAAGTAGAATTTGGTTTGCATGGAAAATCTAGTTTAAATCAACTTGATTTGGCTCGAAATCTCATAAGTACTAGATTTCGTGTATGTGCAAATGGGGTATAAAAGATGATTTTTTTCTAAACAAGTAGTCATATTGCTTGAGTAAACATTTAATTTTTTTATTCGAAATTTAAAACTTTGAATCAATTCTATCGGTATGTGAAATTTTATTTTACCTAGGATCCGACTTAAACTATTTAAAAATTTCATAACTAATATAACTAATGTACTGTAAATACATGTATGTATAAATAATAGATACATCAATTAGTAAACGTAAATGTTATTTTATGATTTATTAATAATAATTGTTTACTCTTTTGTTATTTATAGCCGGACAAAGTTCAGAAAACAAAAACATCATAGTTTGGGATACGTTATTGCCACAAAAGAAATCATGCGTTAGTGGTAAGTATATTTATAATTGCTTATGATTGGATCGAAAATTATGTAAAATATATGTTTTACATAAAGTTTTCTCAAAATACATAATGTTCATTACAAACTAAATCTTCATATTTTCGTTTCCCTCATCATTATGTTAATGAATCTTAAAAAAATATGACAGATGTTTACAACTTTTTAATTTATTTACAGCTTTTACGTGTCATGACCAGGGAGCATCTTGTTTTGGATTTGCACCTCAACATCAGTTACTTATATCTTGTGGAAAAAAGGGTGACATCTGTGTATTTGATATGAGGCAAAGAACACTAAAGCATAGATTACAGGTAAGTTAAAATCTTAACAGAAAATAAGTAAATAACTCTTGATAATGATGGCATATGAAAAACAAGAAAGAAAGTATAGTCGGGCGTGGCCAGTTATGAATATTACATGTGATCTATTTTTCATAATAAAGCATTTATCTGGAATATTACCTTGATTCCGTTTTATTTAAGCATTTTATTGACGAAAAACTAATTTTCTGAAAGAGGCTTTATATGGGGGATAGGAGCAAATGTGAACTGATCCCGATAAAATGGGCTAGATAGATTTATATTTATATAATATTTGTCTGTGATAAATTTCATTGCCATAACAGTGTTAATAAGTGAATTGCGGATATTCAAGTCATTTTCCGAAGGGGAGCTTTGTATGGGGGCTAGGGTCAAATGAAGTCCGATCATTTCGAAATTCGGCAAGGTCATCAAGGCTTGCATAAAACTTAGTTGTGCTAACTTTTATCGAGATACATTAATATTATAGAGAATTATGAGCGCGGGGGGTTCAGTTGTATGGGGACTAGGTGAAATAATGGACCGATTTTAACCGATTTTTAGGCTTCTTCCTTGAGTCAAAAGAAACATGTATGCCAAATTTCATCAAATTATCTTGAAAATTGCGACCTGTACTTTGTTAACAATGTTTACATGGACACACGGACGGTCGGACGGACGGACATCGGTACACTTTAAGGTGGGTATAGTACTAATATTTTAATGCGTTACAAACATCAGGACAAACGCATAATACCCTTCCCACTATAGTGGTGTAGGGTATAAAAATGAATGTGTGTTTATTTGTGGGTTTGTTTGAAGTCTATAGCCGGCGAAACAGCTGAACCGATTTTCTTGAAATTTTCCCAGTGCTTTCCTGTATATCTGGCCCACATATATAATAAGTTTTAAAAGTCGCATATCTCAGAAACTGCAATAGCTAGAGTCCTCAAATTTTGTTTGGACAACTTTGATATCCATATGAACATATGGGGAAAAAATGGCATAGCATAGCTATAATGGGCATGGCACCTCCCATATGAAGAAAATGCTAAATTAGTATATCTGAGAAAATATAACAGTTAGAGTCATCAAATTTTGTCGGAACCACTTCAAATAGAGGCGGTCGCAATTCTCATATGACTTAAAGGTAAAAAATTTTATCTAAGAAACTATTACGGGTAGAATCTTAAAATTTTGCACGAAGAACTTTAACGACCATGTAAACCCTTGGGGGAAAAATGGGCGGACTTTCATTAGGGGGACTTGGAACCTCCCATATGAATTAAATACAAAAATTCGTATATCTGAGAAACTATTAGAGCTAAAATCCTCAAATTTTTCACGAACAACTTTTACATCCAATTTTTCACGAACAACTTTTACATCCATGTGAACATTTGGGTAATAAATTGGCGGACTAGCAATGGGGGCGTGGCACTTCCCATATGAATTAAATACAAAAATTCGTTTATCTGGGAAACTATTAGAGCTATAATCCTCAAATATTGCACACAGAACTCTGACACTAATGTGAATTAAAATTCGTATATCTAAGAAACTATTAAGCTAGAATCGTAAAATTTTTCCTGCAGAACTTTAGCATTTATGTGAACATTTTGGGGAAATGGGTGGACTATCTGGGAAACTATTCGATTATTCTAATTTGTCAAAGGTTATATTAAAATTCAAATTAACTTGCAATAGTTCGCAAGGCATCTCCCATAAGAATTAAACACAAATAATCGTATTTATATCTGGCAAACTACTAGAGCTAGAATCTTCAAAATCTTAATGGGGGTTTTTATTTATATTGTTTTTAGGGTAGCAAAGCACACTGAGTATAGCTAGTAGGGTGATCGACTCGATTTTTCAACCGGTTTTAAAACCGGTTTTTTCTGCTTTACCAGTGTCGGTTTTTTCTTAATGTTGATTTTTCGAATATCGAATAACCCGGTTTTTTCACTTTTTAAAAACCGGTTTCGAATACTTTTATTTGCTTTGTATTCAAAGATTATTTAAATGAAATTTTTAAGTAAATAATAATACAGCCCGTCTAAATTTTAAAAATATTCGAGTCGAGGAACTAGCGTATATTTTTCTACAGCTCCTTTGGTTAAACTTTTTTGTAAAATGGATAACTGTTTGATAAAATTTTATCAATCTTAAGATTATATTCCAATTACAATAATTAATTTACGGCTGAAATTTTGTGGAAGTGTTGGAATGCCTATGCAAATTTCCAGAAGTGTCACACTTTTTTCCTATTTTTTATTTTTTTATTTCATTTATTTATTTAATTTTATAGAAATAATTTTAAAGAAATAATGTAAATCAGACGACTAGATCTAAAGTTAAAGTTTTAAACTGTTAAAAATCATTTCGGGCCATGTTTTATTAATCAAATTTAAACATAAACATTAAGTTTTTCAAATTAAAATATATTTTTTTATTTATAATGAAAAACCGGTTAACCGGTTTTTTCTGAATTTGAAAAATATCAACCGTTTTTTTTTTTTTTTAAATGTCAACTATTCGAAAACCGGTTTTTGAAAAATGTCGAATAGTCGATCACCCTAATAGCTAGTCATATATAATTTTTATCAATATCAGCACTGAACACCAAGAATTGAAAATTTTTGTAAAAAGTGTGAGGAAAATGTATTCTGAATTTAATAATGTTTGTTTCAAACGAAAAATTCTATTCCGGCAGATTAATTAGCAAAATTTAAGTGAGTGCCTGAAGTTAAGTAAAACTTAATTTTTTGTGAAAAATAAACATAAAAAAGTACATATTCATGAAAATATTATATTACGAATGAATGAATATTTGTTGCGAATGGATAATTCTACTCCGGCGGAGTAATTTTCTATATTTGGCCATAATGTAGCAGCCGCCGGACGGGTAAATACCTCATATGGGTTTTGTTATATAAAGCGTTCCGGAACAGACCTTTTTTAGTTAATCTCTTTATCTACATAGTGTATATATAAAACAATATTGTTTAATTTGTTAACATTTAATAGATTTCAAAATTAAGCCATATGCGTTTCTTAATATTAAGTGTTCCGGAAGAGATTTTTTTAGTTAATCACGTTATCTACACAATTTTAATATAAAATATAAAACAATATTGTGTAATATGTTAACATTTAATAGAAAAAAATATTTTTTAAATAACATATTTGTATACATACCAATTATGCCATTATTTAAATAAAATGATATTTGTTTTCGAGATGCTTGGTATTTTCAGATTTTTTACATAAATAATTCAAAATTTTCTCCGTTCAACGGACATTTTTAAATATAAAAATGTAAACAATAACAAACTTTGACAGCTACGTAAACCAGGCGAATTAAGAAAAAGAAATTATTAGTTGATTGAATAACACCACCTTATATGAATTCGCCTTGCATGTAAGAATGTCACTCTCTCTCAAAACTTCAAAACTTTGTCGCGAAAATTCGTGGCTTATAGCACTATAAAGTATTTTTTATCACTTAAAGTTATATTTTATTATTTTTTTTGCACAATTTAAATACATTTAATAGCCCGAAAAGAATCTATTTTTTACAAACGAAAAAAATATATATTTTTTTTTTTTTTTTGACATTAAATTTTTTTTGTTGAAATTAAAACTGAAAAAAGACAATGTTGTAAATTTTCGTATGGTACAAAAAAATGTTTCAAATTAATTATTTTTTCAATATTGCAGATTAACATTTAAAGAAATCTTTTAAAATAAAAATTTAAATGTAATAATTTTTTTTTAATATTTTTAAATCCGACTTTTTGAAGCAATGTTGGCTTGAGAATTCTACTAATACATTCATATACAGTAAATCAACTAAGTTTTTTGCCTACTTTTTTTAAGAGAATTTTGTTTTTTGTTCATAAATAAAATTCAAAAAAACAGGTAAAAAGTAAATTTATGTTTTCCAATTAAAAATAGAGATTGTGTAGAATGGGAAAACCAAGAAAAAAATATTCAAATAAACATTTTGGTGCATTTGTTGTTGCATTTTATTATTTTTCATCAGAATTTGCACGTCAATAAAGTATTTTGCATATTGAAATTTCCAGTTAATTTCGTTGGGGTTTTCAAATTATTTTTTAATTGCTTTTTGGAACTTATTGTTTTATTGTTAAAAGGACACGTGTTAAGTATTTTTCAATTGTAATTTTCAAAAATCATATCCTTATTGTGTGAAACTGTGTAGTTATTTGCGTTAAAAATGTTTAAAGGTAAATAATGAGGCAATTCCAATATAAAAAATTAGTTTAGATTTTTAGAACAAGTATAAATCAATGAAATTCAATTATGAGATATTTAATCAATCATTAAAAAAATATAAAATATAGAAATTGATGAAATAACACAAAGAATTATTAAAAAACGCACTGAGTTGTCTTTCAAAATCTTTAACTGCCAAAGGAGAGCGACTTGTATCATAGCAAAAACCATTGAAGTCCCCATTTATCTTCTCCAAAGTCCATAAACGAACTTAAAAGAACACTATGTTTAAATTTAGACCTCTAAACAGACCTTAGGTTGCTTGGAAACAATATAAAGTGAACTATCGTGTGGTACGGGAAAAATACTTAATTTAAATATATACAAATAGAGGCGGTTCTCATCACCTAAGATCCACAAAAGCAATATTTTTCAGCTAATACCTACACTTATATGTATATAGTTAGAACCCAAATAAAATAAAGCATTCAAAATATGAGGTAGAAAATCAAGATTTTAGCATGTAATAATTCTATAGTGGTATACGGTGATATCCCCATACTTAGAGTGGCTAGGATGATACTTAGTGTTAGATTTATTGAATAAGAATCAATATTATACAATTCAAAATAAAATTCTCACAGTACTCCCCAAATAGATGGGCTTTTCGTAATGTAGTTTTTATTTATCAATACAAAATGACAAAAACCCAGATTATTTTGTTATAATATGTAGTTTTATACCCCACTAAACATTTTTTCTAGGTCCAAATCCATTGATTTACTTATTATTTACTTATTATTTGCGAAATTAAATCAAAGAATGTTAAGTCAAATATTTAAAAATTCTTCTAGGTATATAGGATAATAAATCGGTTAAGAAATGTCCAAACTTAGTCGTTCCACTACTAAAATATCTAAAAAATGTTATTCTAATACATAGGAGTAATAAAAATATTAAATTTTATAAAATAATGCAGCAATATTAAAAAATTAACAAAAAACCTAAAAAAGCAAAATACTTTATTGACCTTAAAAATTAACAATACGTTCAAATTTTATCAAAAATCTCGTTAATTAATATCACGATTTTACTTTTTATGGTAGAAAATTAAAATATAAGATATTCTTTAAAAAATACAACAAACAAATTGCTTTATTTTGCTAAAAATAATTGTTCAGATAAAGTTTTTTCTTAAAATTTTACATAGGCAAATTACTTAATTGATTCACTGTAGTTAGGTACCAACTGACAAATGAATGTCGAGAGTTTAACGTGAATACCTGCCTTGACGGCCTAATTTCACGGTGGTCTTTTTCATCCACTGGGTAGACTAGAGACGGTCTACCCGCGCCCCTGAATTCTTCAATGAAGAACTCAGGTAGCAATTTTTGTACATGGCTGAGCCAGTCCATGTACAAGCACTTTGTTAAAGAACTCGAGCTATCTAATCCCTTGCCATAGTAGCCCCGTTGCGGAATGACAGGCAGCATGGGATCAATCCCAATGCAAACCCCGACAATGAAAAAGCAATCACTGATATAAAGTCAATAGAAGGGGGTGACAAGTCCCAACATCAGGTGAAATCAATCTTCCGGTAAGCCGGAAGGTGACCACTAGAGTGGGTCGGTCTCTATGGACAAAAAAAGTTGTGTCAGTCACCCCCTAGGATTAAAGATATGTTAATAACATTTCCAAAAATATAAAAATTATTTTTTTGCCACGCCTAGAAATACCGCCCTTTTTGTTTTTTATATATTACTCCGCCATTTTAAGTCCGATCGTAAAATATCATATATCAATATTTATGGCTTGGCTGTAGCTACATTTCACCCTTAGACGATTTTTAAATTAGACGTAACATTCTATGCCCGACTTCTGATATCTCGGATCCTTCTCCAAAATCTGAAATTGTGGCTGTACAATAATAAAGAGCTTTTAATTATATGAAATATAGGCTTTTGAAATGCTCACTTTTATGCATAAACAGCTATTTTATAGATATTTAAAAATGTTCATATATTCATTATCAACCGTTATCACAACAAATAATTAATTTGCCAGAAAAAAACGTCGAAAACATTTTTTTTGAAAATGAATTATAAAACTGTTATTTTTACAGTTACAAACCCTTCCAGATCCTACTTAATATCAAAAAAAGAGGAAAGTTTATTATATCTTACAGCACTATAGTAGTTTAGCTTTGTCCATCCGACTTGTAATCAAACTACAAGTCGAAATTTTCCAGATAATTCGATGCAAATAGGCTGATATATTTTATTTTACTCAAGGACGAAGTTGTTTGAATATGGATTATATTGAAAATGGATTATTCCCCTAGCCCTCATACAACCGTACTCCCCGAATAGGGCTTTGGAGCTCTTAATAATGGCTTCAAGGTCGTTAATTCCCTCTTAAACAGTACAATTAGGATGAAATTCTGCATATCTATCTCTTATAAGAACATAAAACCCTCCACCAAATGTTTATAGGATCGGTCCATAATTGATCCTAGCTCCCATATATAGTCTCTTTCAGAAAATCAGTTTTTCATCAATAAGTTGCTCAAATAGTATATCGTCACCTAAAACGCAAACGGCCCTATCTAACATTTTTAAAATTTTACAGGAGAAGCAAAAAACTATTGAAATTGAAAAATTTGTTTCTATGAACGCGATTTATTTCTAGTGAATAAACAAATTGTTTAATAGTGAAACCTATTAGTTATTATGATAGGCGTATATAAAAATGGATAAATTAGACTTTTTACCTTTAATATTTAAATGTTTTTGTAGATAGGGCCTTTTGTTTTTTGTCAATGAAATCGTTAATTTTGGTCGGAGGAGTCCAATTTTTTGTGTGGACATGATTTTTCATATTTTTGGAAATGTTATTAACATATCTTTAATCGTAGGGGGTGACTGACTCAACTTTTTTTTTCGACCCACCCTAGTGACCACCCTTATGATGTCATGAAAGATTGCATTATTCAAAATGCAATCACCATCATCTAATGTGTTGTGCGGTCTACCATCGGATACTTTATGGATGAGAAGGGTTCTGAGTTGTATCTGTGGAGATGTCGGAATGACGGTTGAAGTGGCGGAGGAGTTTGTTGAGGCGTTGACGGAGTTGTTAATACCTTAATCTTTAAAGGCCAATCTTTAGATGAAAGATTAGCGATTAAATTAAAATTAAGTCTCGGAAGTTGTCTTTGAGTACTCAATTAGTTAATTTTGTTCGCAAGTTTAAGCGCCCAATGAAGGTGGTTTAAACTTAAGCATGAAATGCAAAAGTGGAAACAGCTGAATCAAAAAAAATAATACAATTTTTGTAAATATAATCATTAAAATGTTCTATTTATTGATTAGTATAAATTATGCACACCCAAAATAATTTTTTTTTTTTTGTTTTAAATTTATGTTTTCATTAATTTTCATATTAAATTTACAATTGTCTTCTTCTTTATAATAAAACATGCATTGTTTTGATAACAACAGTGACATTTTCTGTTGTTTTGTATGGCAACACTGCGAAATTTAATCTTGTACTCAAAAACATCAAAGGGGATTAACGTCAGATTAAATTTATGATTAGATTAACTAATCTGATTATTAGTTGGCATTTGATTGCCAACTCAAAACCCCGCTCTAATAATATATCGGCGATTTTCTTCCATGGTTGAGTGTGTTGGAGTTTACTCTAAACATGCTCAACCTATCACAGTAGGTCCCTGTGGCTACTGAAATAAGTCTGAGAGGTTCAGGAATGCACTGGGTGAGTCTTTAGATGATGAGAATGTTTGTAGGGACATGGTATTCCTTATAGCATCAATAGGGTGTTTTCACTTGATGTTGGGTTCGCCCCTTCTATCGGCTCTAACCAGTGATTTGTCGGGGTTAGATTGAGCTTGACTCATGACTCCTGTCATTCCCCAACGGGGCTACTATGGCAAAAGATTGGACAGCTCGAGTACTTGAGCAAAGTGCTTGTTCATGGAACGGCAGAACCATGTACAAAAATTGTCACCAGCTGCGTGTAAGATACACAAAGGGGCGGTGGTGAGTTGTCAAAGAAGCTCACCCAGTGGTTGAAAAAACTACCGTGGAATAGGCCAACACGGCAGTTGTTCACGTAAAGCACTTCGACATTCATTTGTTCTCCTCGTATATACGAAGGTTCTTCCTGACATGCCTCGGGGGAGTATATAACTGTATGATGATAAAGTGAATGTTTCTCAACCGGGTATCACTAAGCGAAGGTGACCACACTGGAGCAACGTAAGTAACAACTGACCGACCAATTGCTTTATATGTAGCTAACAAGTTTTCTTTATCCTTTATGCTTTGAAGACCTTGTTTCTACTTCGCAATTTGTGTGCAATTGTTGTGGAATGAGCTGAGGAAGTAGGTACATTGGCTGTCGAATGTGACCCCCAAGATTTTTGATCACGTTGGCTTTAAAACCTCTCAGACCTAATATGCTTCTTAGACCAAATAAAAAACCAGTTAGGTTTTGAAAAATGAAATTTCAAAAACACCAGAAAATCACCTTTGCCATAAAACTCACGTTTTTATTTTAGAAACCACTCCAATAATGTTTTTTAGTGAAATTAACTTTAAATTAATATATTTTTTCAAAAAACAAATTGTAAATGTTAAGCTACGTTCACACTCCAGCCAATTGTATTCCATTCTTTTTCATACCAATATAATTTCAAATTTGACTATATCGTTTTAATCCACTCCGGAGTCAAACAATTTCTGCTCCAGAGTGTAGATTATTTTCACTCTGGAGTTAACATAAAAATGTTAATGCTAACATGACAAATGTTAATTAAAAAACAAACATTTTGTCAAAAATAAATATAAAAAAATATATTTTTTAATAAATAAGCACATTTGAATGTGGATGATTGTATGATTGTGGATGATGCTTATTTTGAGGGAAGGGATTTGGTTGAGCCGAAGGGACTTGGTACATACAGAAGACAGGGTAGGTTAAACACTGTTTTTTGCAAGAGACATGTTTCGAAGGATTAGTGCTGGACAGGCTCTACATTGTTTACGCAAGCTGTTTATGAAGGGGTATGTGTGTTTGCTGGAGGAATTGGGAGATTGTAAAAAAGGACTTAATTCTAGAGTAAGAAGAAATCAAAAGTTGAAGAACTCAAATGGTACTAAGGAAAATAGGTTACAAATTTTAAACACTTGTGGTATTTTTAACGGGTTGTTCCGTCAGTAACCTGCAATCGGCATGGAAAGTTGGAAAACGGTTATTTAAACCAATTTGAGGGAAATTGTTATTTGCATTTGAAAGTATAGATTTTCGCCACAAATAAGTAGGAAATGCACATAAAATTTACTGCCAGGATGCAAATATTGTACTATAAATGTATCGAAATATTGCTTAAGAAACGTCTAAAAACACATTTTTTTCTCCAAAAAGTAAATTTTAATGAAAATTTATTATTTTAAATATTTTGTTTATTTTTATTGTTTTGTCAAATGTATATTATTTGAAAAATTATTTATAAATTTTTCCACTCTGTATTTTGAACACTTAACATTTTTTTACTGGAGTGCTCATTACAAGTAACCAGTGCTGGAAATTTATTTTTGACTTATTTTTATTAGGTTTAGATTGAATTTTTATACCTTTGGTTAAAATCACTGTTTATAAATATTTTATTTTTTTATGTTAATGTTGTTGTTCATATTTAAGCTATTCTAATCTTAAAAATAACTGTTTTTTATTTAAGGGTCATGACAGCTGCATAAAGTGCATTAGCATTGATCCACATGAAGAATTTTTTGCTACTGGATCCATTGAAGGCGATATAAAGGTAATTTGTTATTTTATTTTACACTTCTATTGTAGCCAATTTTATAAATTAAAATTGGCACATAGGTTCTTTAGCACTTCTAATAAGAAATTAACAGCTTGATTCCAATTGTAATCAAGCTATAAATGTAAATATTGGAGGTCAAAGGTTACTAAATCAATTTTTTGCGAATATCTTTTTAGTATAGTTTTATACTTTACAATATTGTTACATATTTATGTTGTGCTTTTATGCTGCTTGTGTAAATAAAAGACATCTTTTAATATTAAACTTAAGAGTTATAATTATGTGGGCCTGAAATTCATTTTTGGGAAAATTTTAAGCTGAAAACGTTTTAGGTTCATCTACTGATATCGATAACCTATCTACCCATTTTTGGGCCAAATTTCGATCAATATTTTTATATTTAATAACTAAAACTACCTTAACTCGTTAACGCTCACTAAAAATGTGAATTTTTAATTTAGACTTCGTTACGTCGATGTGTTTTGCGTTCGTCAGGTTAACTACCTTTAAGGCAAGTACTTACGTTGCCGATTATTCCTGAGTGCAAAGCTTATCTCTGGGAAGAATTCGGTTAAAGCTTTTTATGGGCTTAGATTTAAAGGATTTAGAAATTTTTTTATACCCTTCACCTTCTATAAGTTTGTCATTCCGTTTGTAATTTCCACAATATTGTTTTGCGATTCTATAAACTATATGAGCAAAATCAAAAATTTTCAAGAATATAACATTTTTTTTCGAAAAATTTTTTCCTCTTACAAGAACTATATTTAGTGGTTGAATTGGATAATAATTAAATATGAAAACGTTAATTATTTTCAATTGATGCAAAAGTTATAGCGGTTTAAAATAATAAAATTTAAAAAATCGTTAAAAATACGGGTTAAACTATTTTCAAATAAAGTAAGTACTCATTAAGCTGTCTACACACCATAATATTCAGTAAAACGACATGTAAAAATTTTCAAATAAAATTAAAAATATTATAGTGTAGATACAAAATGTAATACAACTTACTGAAAATACGGATGGAAAATTGAAAATCGTATGATTTTTTTAAATTTTTTGAAAAATTTCAAAACGGTTAGATTTTTTCCTTTTATTTGAGTTTTATTTTTATCTAAACAAAGAAAAACATAGAAACAACTTTCAAATAAAAACAGAAACAATATGAAAATTTATGTTTTTTCTTTGAATTTTTTCAAATTGAAGTTTCATTTTATTTCAAATCTGAACAAAATATATTTTCTATTTGATTTTTTTGATAATCATACCAATTTTCATTTTATTTTGTTTTGGCAGTTTGAAGTAAAAATCTAACGACTTCTCTCATAGTGTGTAGGCAGCTTTAGTAAACATTAGAGTGGGTCGGTCTCTATGGACAAAAAAAAGTTGTGTCAGTCCCCCTAGGATTAAAGATATGTTAATAACATTTCCAAAAATATAAAAATTATTTTTTTGCCACGCCTAGAAATACCGCCCTTTTTGTTTTTTATATATTACTCCGCCATTTTAGGTCCGATCGTAACATATCATATATCAATATTTATGACTTGGCTGTAGCTACATTTCACCCTTAGACGATTTTTAAATTAGACGTAACATTCTATGCCCGACTTCTGATATCTCGGATCCTTCTCCAAAATCTGAAATTGTGGCTATACAATAATAAAGAGCTTTTAATTATATGAAATATAGGCTTTTGAAATGCTCACTTTTATGCATAAACAGCTATTTTATAGATATTTAAAAATGTTCATATGTTCATTATCAACCGTTCCACAGTGGGGCAGAATGGAAATTTTTTGGAAATAAATCTGGCATTTCTAAGCGGCTGATCCGATCGGGATAAAATTTGGCGTGAGCATAGCCAAGGAGTATTCGAGTTTAAGTTTTGAAGATGAACCCTGCAGATGCCCCAGGGACGGCGCTGTGGCGGCTCAAAGTAGGGTACCTACGACATGTAAAATTTTTTAACTCTTGCCATTTTTTTTGTTTTTCACCCAAATACAAAGATTTTTATATTTTGTGAAAGCGCTCGACGAGATCTTGAAAAAACATGCTTGGACATACTACTTATCTCTTATAATATCCGAGTTATAGGCATTTAAAAATTTAGTGATACAAAATTTACCATACCTTGGTCCGCCTTTTTTTGAATACCGGGCGTAATTTTGGACCAAATGGACTCAATTTTTTCTTGTTAGTTAGACAACAAAATTTCCAATAATATACAAAAAATTTCAGATCAATATCGTTTACAGATCCAAAAATATAAGTTTTTTAATTTAAAAATTCAAAAAATTTTAGATTTTTGGCGTTTTTATGCCAAAAATGTGTCTTAACTCTTTTATTAATAAAATAAAATTTTTATTAAGAACATATAACAATTTTATAGTTTTCTAAAAGGTATCTTTACGCAGAATGCTTTGGCGTAAAAAACTTGTCCTATTTTTTGAAAATGTTGCCACTGCGTCCTTCCGAATATGACCTATTTTTTATCAAAACTTCAACTTTGGGCGACATGTTCTAAAATCCCAAAGCTGGGATCAGAAAACTAAAAGCAGTTTTGGAAACCTCAATATGTTTTCTATTTACTCCAAAAGTATTTTCCCAGCCCTGAAAGAAATGTGGACCCTATGGGCAAAAAAGTAAAAAATCCCATTTTTGGGATTTTCATTCCTATTTTTGGGAATTGCGGGATGCCCTTTGACCTTTTCAATTTTTTTTTGCATATTCTTATTTGAAATGACAAATTTAACAAGCGTTGAAAATTTCATTGAGTTTTGTTCATAAATAAAGATTTTGTCATATATTACATATTTGTTTAATTTCTAAAACTATGATTTATATCAAAATTTTAATAGGATCGCAGATAGCTACAACAATTTAGTCCATATTTATCCCTTAATATCATTTTTTAGTTAGATATGGAAATTCTCGACCCTTTACAAAAAATTTCAAGCCAATATCTCAATTACATTCAAAAATATGTTCATTTAAACCTGTGTCCTTTAATTTCATCTTTTTCATATTTTAGTATTAAGTATGACAGAACATACATTTGGTGTTGAATAAAATATTTGGACAATTTTTAAAAATTATTTAGTTAATTATTTTATTATAATATTGTATATAAAATAAAAAAAATTATAATTTTATTATGAGCCACGCACAACAACACCTAAATCACCCCACACAAATTACCTTTCCCGCCCACCGAAATATAAAACACAATTTAATACAATATCATCAGTTAGTATAATAGCTTTTTTTATTTGAACTGTTTATCTTAAACATAATACAATTAATTCTTACAACCTACTTATATAGTTAATTCCTAACACTACTTATTTTCTATAAAATAATCTGTCATATCGGTATACATATCCAGAAGGTAATATAAGTCCTTTAAATCTTCCTTGTTTTGAGATGATAGAGTTTCATTACAAATCCATCTTTTTCGCATAGTTGAAAGAACAGGATCAGAAGATAGAAGTAAACTATTAAAAATATCTTCATTCTGTGATTGCCTGGAGCATTTTCTTGAGCTGAATAGTTGAACATGCTTAAAATCTCGATTCCTCGCTTCCTGGGCTTCTTCTGTTAACTCTCCAAGTGGAAGAATATTCGATTCAATTATTATTTGACCATGACACAATACTTTGTGTACTGTTGGTGTTAGTTCCCTCCATGGATACAGAGATACAAGTAATTTAGAAATTTCAGATGTGTATTCCCCAAATCGATTTTCATTAATTTTATGTTTACTATTCAGTGCCATTAAAATAGTTTTAACTCTTCGAAGCAACTCCTTGTCGATTCCAGTTATTTTTGAAGTAATTTCAAAATCACGAAAAAACCTTCTCGGCGTATTACCGTCATTTGTACTACCGCAACTTGAAAGTGGTTTGTCGATGTTTAATCCCATCTGAACTTTAAATTCTTCTTGGATTCTGCTTTTTTCCGCAGCTCTCAGTTCTTTCAATTCTTCATTATTTTTTGTTGATTTAGTAGGATAGTTTGTTTTTTTTTCCTGGATCGCCTTGTATGATGGTAATATATTGTGTCCTTTTTCATGCAGAGCTTTCCTTAATATTTGGTACTTATTTCGACTGAGACCCAGTTCCAACATAAGCGCTATTGCTTCCTCTTCAGTAAAATTTGATTATGATATTGGAGTTGGTATACTTTCCACAATTCGCTTAAGTCGTTTTGGTGATGCATTAGGAAGAATAGTTGCAATATGTACGACATCCATATGTTGGTTTTCCTTTTTCAGCATTTCGTTAAATGTATCAGCAATTTCCTCATTTGAGATTGAAAAAAGTTTTTGTGTGACCCTCTTTTTTTTACCTTGAACATAAGTCTTCGTATGACTTGCAAGGCGCTCCTATTGATGTGTTGTAAGTTGAGATTTCCGTAGTAGTTTCCATCCAACTGCAAAATTTTAATCGAAATTTCTTTTGATTTCCATCCACAGACTTACTTTTTACATCAAAAAGTTTTAAAAAGTTTTCAATTTTTGATATGCCTGTTTTGTCTACTTTTCTACTATATGTAGTTTTTATATAATTTGAAATGTCTTCAATTCTTTCTGGCCCTTTTGAAGATATACTCCATAAAACGGAACACAACTCTTCGTACTTTAATGTAATCTTCATTGTAGATTTATTAAATATGGTACTTAAAATCTGAGAAGTTTACTTATATACCAATTCTTGTCATTTCCGATACAGGTATTCCAAAGTAAAAAATTACTAATTGTCTACCTATTAACATTTAGGACTATATTACTATAACCTGTAATTCAGTCATTGATATTTCTTATTAGTGAATGAATCGAAATTATCATTACCTGTATATTTTTACCTACATGATCATAAACGAAACAGAACGAAATGATCTGTCGAAAAAATTTAGGTAAAAAATAGTTATAAATTTTTGAAAATTTAAGCATAATAGGACCTTTCAATTATAAGGATAAGCAAACAAATAGAAAATAGGTAAATATAAGATTTAAATATGTTCTGTCATACTTAATACTAAAATATGAAAAAGATGAAATTAAAGGACACAGGTTTAAATGAACATATTTTTGAATGTAATTGAGATATTGGCTTGAAATTTTTTGTAAAGGGTCGAGAATTTCCATATCTAACTAAAAAATGATATTAAGGGATAAATATGGACTAAATTGTTGTAGCTATCTGCGATCCTATTAAAATTTTGATATAAATCATAGTTTTAGAAATTAAACAAATATGTAATATATGACAAAATCTTTATTTATGAACAAAACTCAATGAAATTTTCAACGCTTGTTAAATTTGTCATTTCAAATAAGAATATGCAAAAAAAAAAATTGAAAAGGTCAAAGGGCATCCCGCAATTCCCAAAAATAGGAATGAAAATCCCAAAAATGGGATTTTTTACTTTTTTGCCCATAGGGTCCACATTTCTTTCAGGGCTGGGAAAATACTTTTGGAGTAAATAGAAAATATATTGAGGTTTCCAAAACTGCTTTCAGTTTTCTGATCCCAGCTTTGGGATTTTAGAACATGTCGCCCAAAGTTGAAGTTTTGATAAAAAATAGGTCATATTCGGAAGGACGCAGTGGCAACATTTTCAAAAAATAGGACAAGTTTTTTACGCCAAAGCATTCTGCGTAAAGATACCTTTTAGAAAACTATGAAATTGTTATATGTTCTTAATAAAAATTTTATTTTATTAATAAAAGAGTTAAGACACATTTTTGGCAAAAAAACGCCAAAAATCTAAAATTTTTTGAATTTTTAAATTAAAAAACGTATATTTTTGGATCTGTAAACGATATTGATCTGAAATTTTTTGTATATTATTGGAAATTTTGTTGTCTAACTAACAAGAAAAAATTGAGTCCATTTGGTCCAAAATTACGCCCGGTATTCAAAAAAAGGCGGACCAAGGTATGGTAAATTTTGTATCACTAAATTTTTAAATGCCTATAACTCGGATATTATAAGAGATAAGTAGTATGTCGTATGTATTTCAAGATCTCGTCGAGCGCTTTCACAAAATATAAAGATCTTTGTATTTGGGTGAAAAACAAAAAAATGGCACGAGTTAAAAAATTTTACATGTCGTAGGTACCCTACTTTAAGCCGCCACAGCGCCGTCCCTGGGGCATCTGCAGGGTTCATCTTCAAAACTTAAACTCGAATACTCCTTGGCTACGCTCACGCCAAATTTTATCCCGATCGGATCAGCCGTTTAGAAATGCCAGATTTATTTCCAAAAAATTTCCATTCTGCCCCACTGTGCGTTCTCACAACAAATAATTAATTTGCCAGAAAAAAACCGTCGAAAACTTTTTTTTTTGAAAATGAATTATAAAACTTATTTTTTCAGTTACAAACCCTTCCAGATCCTACTTCCTATCAAAAAAGAGGAAAGTTTATTATATCCTACAGCACTATTGTAGTTTAGCTTTGTCCATCCGACTTGTAATCAAACTACAAGTCGAAATTTTCCAGATAATTCGATGCAAATAGGCTGATATATTTCATTTTACCCAAGGACGAAGTTGTTTAAAAATGGATTAAATCGAAAATGTTTGAAAATGGATTATTCCCTTAGCCCTCATACAACCGTACTCCCCGAATAGGGCTTTGGAGCTCTTAATAATGGCTTCAAGGTCGTTAATTCCCTCTTAAACAGTACAATTAGGATGAAAATCTGCATATTTATCTCTTATAAGAACATAAAACCCTCCACCAAATGTTTATAGGATCGGTCCATAATTGATCCTAGCTCCCATATATAGTCTCTTTCAGAAAATCAGTTTTTCATCAATAAATTGCTCAAATAGTATATCGTCACCTAAAACGCAAACGGCCATATCTAACATTTTTAAAATTTTACAGGAGAAGCAAAAAACTATTGAAATTGAAAAGTTTGTTTCTATGAACGCGATTTATTTCTAGTGAATAAACAAATTGTTTAATAGTGAAACCTATTAGTTATTATGATAGTTGACAATGGCGTATATAAAAATGGTTAAATTAGACTTTTTACATTTAATATTTAAATGTTTTTGTAGATAGGGCCTTTTGTTTTTTGTCAATGAAATCGCTAATTTTGGTCGGAGGAGTCCAATTTTTTGTGTGGACATACAGTTAATCTCAAAAATAAGTATACAGAAATACTGACAATTGGTTTTATTTAAAAAAGGATATTATTTTTTCAAAAATCAAAAAAGTAACACATTTATTTATTAAAAACAATTATGATAATTATTATTCACTACTTTTTTCCAGGTTATTTTGGTTACTTGAGTTCTCATTTAAGGTGTAGTTAAATAGGTGCAAAATTTACGTCACAAAAGTAAGTATAAAGATAATTTCAATATGTATTTGGCTTAATGATATTTACAAAATTCATGAAAATTTTACCTGTTTGAATGTAATTATTTTATAATAAAATATTCTGTACACTATAACATGGAAAAAATGTACTTTTTGTTCCGAAAAATTTAAATTTTTGGTAATTGATCTGAATATTATTTATAGGAGCATTTTTTCCTATTTAAGAACATCTGACTATTTAAACCCCGGAGTTTTGGATCGGGTATTCAATAATATCCCTCGTTTGTTCATTATGATGCATTGGAAGACGATATTTTAACTTTTAATTTAATTGTTTCTGTACAATAATTGCAATCCATTGCGGAACATTGTCCTTTTTAAACATAGTATAGCGTTCATATTCGATATTTAACGACGATTTCCTAAAATTTATATCTTAAATTGCGATATTAATAATATTTGTACTAGTATCCATTAATTAAAACAAGTTTTTTGGTTCCAATCATCCATTACACACTTCTAAATACTACCAATAATCTTCAAAAGGTGACCATGTCAATAACTTACACTACATATCGGTTCTGAAATTGATTATTGTCTAAAATAGTAAGATTTTTATATTAAATCAGGCTCAATTGGTGGTATGAATACGAATTGAACAATTTTGAACACAGATACATCTTAATTTGTTGCTAGAACAAATAAAATGTCCGATCCATAAAACATGGTTATTGTATCAAGTATATCAAGATATGATTGGTAGCATTATTGTATGCTTTGGAAATCGGAGTATTTGGAAAACCTGTTTAAATTAAAGGAAATATATAGAATTATCCAAATTTTAAAGTTTATGTTGTAAGTCTTAAGAAATCGGAGTTAAATTTCGGTTTTTTAAGAACGTACTCTGTTCAAAATGGCCAAATCCATGCATATAACATTAAATTCGAAATAACAACTCTTTTCAAAAGTTAAAAATTCTATTTCCAATGCATCATTTGAAGGGTTCAATGACCACCAGATCCAAAATCCGGGGTCTAAAGTGGAAAAAAAATCGTAGAAGTGGGAAAAAAACTGTCCTACTAATTAATTCCGGAGCCAATCGGCCCAAATTTCAAGATTTCGGAACTAAAAGTAGATTTTTGCCAAGTTATTGTGTAAAAAATATTTTATTAAAAATTTTTTAAAATGTGTAAAAAATATTTTATTTATTAATACAAGTAAAATTTCCATAAATTTTGTTAATATAAATGAACCAAATATATACTGAAATGATCTGTATACTTACTTTTGTGACGTAAATTTTGCACCTTTTTAACTTCATCTTGAATGAGAACTCAAAGAACCAAAATATGAAGAAAAAAAGTAGTGAATAATAATTATCATAATTGTTTTTAATAAATAAATGTGTTGCTTTTTTTTTTTGAAAAAATAATATCTTTTTTTAAATAATACCAATCGTCAGTATTTCTGTATACTTATTTTTGTGATTAACTGTATGTTTTGATACATTATAATCAACAATAAAATCGATTTTTAATTTTTGGTTAGTTAGGGCCGTTTTCGTTTCGGGTCGGCCATTCCCGATTATTCGTTTTTTATTAGTTTTTATTATGTAAAGAACTTCTTTAGAAATATGTAACTATTTAAAAGAATCATAAAATAAATTTATCACATTTTATAAAAATTAGTATAAACATTTTTAAAAATTGTTAAAAAAAGAAACATGCAAGTAGTTGTATGGAAAAAAATGTTTTTCATACGTTTTTGTAAAACTTAGCATAACACTTTAATTTTTCATCGATTTTTATAAAATAAAATGTTTAATTTTTGTTATTAATTAATAGAATTAAATCCTGAATAAAATGATCTTTCTTTTGTTAAGATAGGGGTAGGATGCAATTTTTGTATTGTAAATTAATTTGAAAAAAATTGTTTTCGACCATATCCCTAGCAAATTTGTTGTTTGTAGTTTGAACTATACAGGTATATTTAAATACCTGTAAAATAGCTCTTTATGCATAAAAGTGAGCATTTTAAAAGCCTATATTTTATGTAATTAAATGTACTCTATTCCAGTATAGCCACAATTTTATATTTTGGGGAAGGATCCGAGATATCAGAAGTCGCGCAAAGAATATGACGTCGAAATAAAAAATTTTCTAAGAGTGAAATATAGCTAAAGTCAAGCCATAAATATTGATATATGATATGTTACGATCGGACTTAAAATGGCGCGTAATGTATAAAAAACAAAAAGGGCGGTATTTCTAGGCGTGGCAAAAAAATATTTTTTATATTTTTGGAAATGTTATTAACATATCTTTAGTCGTAGGGGGTGACTGACTCAACTTTTTTTCGACCCACCCTAGTAAACATTTATAAGGACTATCAGCGCATGTTAAAGTTGTGATCGCAAATTTAATATTTCAGAAAATACACTGATAATTAAAAAATTATTTTAATTTTTTTTTTTTTGCAATTTCTATCCAAATTCGAAATTTTGCAAAAAAAAAAAAATTTTAAAAATTGTCCTAAAATTAGAGATGATTTTCAATGCATTGCAAAATGAACTAAGTTAACTCTTTCACTTATACGGGACACCGGTGTCCTAAGAATTTTTGTACATTTTTCTCGATTTAGAGCGCAATTTTGAGTTATGGTTATTTCCAAAGACAAATACGGTATTTTTTAGAATTTGATATCACTACATGCTAAAAAGGATAATATCCTGCGATATCCTTCAAAAACACTTTTTTCCATTTTTCATCAAAAATGATCGATATACGTCAAAATAAAGTGTGTGGTGAAGTCATATCGATAAAATGTCCAGCGGTTTGGTTTTGAGCGTGTAAGGGTTAATATCTCTGTCGGTTTGAAAAATATATGATAGTTGGTGCATACACATGCGTAGTGTATTAATACACAATGGCTGGTGTTGTTAATGTCGAGGATGCTAAGACTGATAAGGATCGAGAAGTGTGGGGAGCAGAAGATGAAAAAGCGTCCGCTACAATAACGCTTTGTGTAAAACCAACTGAACTTAATAAAGAATTGCTTGACATCACGAGATGCCTGGGTACGTTTGGAGGAGACTTACAAGCCAAGAGGTCCACTTCAGAAGGTGTCTCTATACAAAAAGTTCATGAACCTTACAATGGCTGGTGGAGGAAATGTAGGTAAGCATATTAATAATTTTACGGAGTTAGCAGAAAAGCTGGCGGAGACAGGAATTGTCATCCAAGATGAACTCCTGATTATAATGCTGCTTTCCAGTTTACCAGATGAATATGAGAATTTTGTTATAGCAATTGAGACAGAAAATTCTAGAAGAGGGAGATAGACATAAACAGAAAATTGATCGCGAAAAAGCAACAACAAGTGCACAGCAAATTTTTTCTATAAAATCTTCTCAGAGAGAGAATAAAGCGAAGAAAAACAAGTAAGAAAGTATAGTCGGGCGTGACCGACCATATGATACCCTACACCAGTTATGAATATTAAATGAGATTTGTTTTTCATAATAAAGCATTTATCTTCTATTACCTTGTTCCGATACATTTAAGCAATTTATGGATGAAAAACTAATTTTCTGAAAGAGGCTTTATATGGGAGATAGGAGCAAATCTGAACCGATCCCGATAAAATTTTGTAAATATATTTATATTTACATAATATTTTATTGTGCTTAATTTCATCGCGATATTTGTGTTTATAAGTTAATTTTGGTATGTTTAACATAATTATGAGCTCAGAAGCCCTTTTCTGGGGGTTCTGTTGTATGGGCGCTAGGTGAAATAATGGACCGATTTTAACCATTTTCAATAGACTTCGTCCTTGGGCCGAAAAAAGTGTGTGTGCCAAATTTCATCCAATTATCTTGAAAATTGCGACCTGTACCTTGCGCACAAGGTCTACTCAGAAAACGATTCTAAGCCGATTGCTATACTTTAAGGTGGGTATATTTTTGTATGTTACAAACATCATCACAAACCCAATATACCCTCCCCACTAAAGTGGTGTAGGGTATAATAACAGACAGAACAAAATGAAGGGCAAATGCTTTAATTGCAGCGAATTGAGTCACTATGCCAATAAATGTGGAAAATCAGCTGATAAGCATATTATGGACAAAGGCAAAGGTGACGTAGAGACGGTGATCACACATGTGCTATAAGCGGGAAATGTTTTCGAATTTTGTCGAGCACACGGAGGAAATTAGATTCGAAGCTGATAAGCATATTATGACCAAAGGCAAAGGTGACGTAGAGACGGTGAATAATGGTAAGAAGATTAAATTCCAAGATGTTTTGTATTCTCCAGAATTGAATATGAATTTCATTTCTGTTGGCCGAGTTGTGGCTAATGACTTGATTGTGGTTTTCGATTCGAGGTCTGCTGTTGTGAAAAGTTTCGTTTCATGATTTATAAACAGCATGTTGAGAAACAAACTGGACGTAAAATCAAAATATTACGAAGCGACAATGGCCGTGAGTACGTTAACAAGGAATTTCACAACTTTTTAGAAAGTGAGGGTATAGCCAGGCAATTAACTGTCCCTCACACACCACAGCAAAATTGTGTTGCGGAACGAGCCAATCGAACGTTGGTTCGACAGTTGAATAAGCTATGAGTAGCGTTAATCGAAAAAAATGGTGTGAGGCAATGCAGACGGAAATGTCGTCCTTGGAGAGGAATGAAACCTGGTCGTTGGTTGATCTACCCAGTGGAGCACGTATCCTCGAAGGGTGTTTGCCCTTCAAAAGGACGAGATTGGATGCATAGAACTTTTTAAGGCACGTCTTGTAACTAAAAGCTGTAGTCAGAGATTTGGCATTGATTACGAGGACACATTCTCCCTGTTGCGAGATATTCAAGCATACGCTTGATTATAACACTAGCTGTTGAATGGAAGATGCATTTGCACCAAATTGACATAAGTTCGGCTTATTTGAATAGTGATATACATCATGACCTTTCGCCAACCAAAAGTTTTGTTGACCCTAATTATCCTGACAAGGTTTTAATGCTGCATAAGGCGATATACAGACTGAAACAGTCCGGAAAGGAGTGTTACGAAAAAATGGACTTTGTTCTCAGGAAGATTGGTTTTAAACAGTGCGTTAACGAACAGTGTTTTTATAAGGCCACGATGGAAAATGAATTGGTGTTGGTAACTGTTTACGTCGATGATCGTATAATTGGATGTAAGAATAAAAACCAAGTCTTAGCTGTAAAGCATTTATTGGCGAATGAACTCCCTGTAACTGATGAGGGTATTTTACATCATTATCTCGGAATTGAAATCGAGCATGTCAATGAAACTGGCACAATTTCTATCGCAATACATAAAGGATTTACTCCAGAAGTATGGGATGGAAAATTGTAAGGCCATTGCAACCCCGCTCGAAACTAATCATCAGGTAAATTGTACTGGACAAAACTGCAAAGAAATACCTCAACGTGATTACCAATCCATAATTGGAACCCTAATGTATCTTTCCATAAAAACGAGACCTGATATTCTTCATTTTGTGGCCAAACTGGCACAGGAAAATTCAAACCCTCATGAGGAACATATACAAGCTGTGAAATGAATACTACGTTACCTTAAAGGCAGGGTTAATATGAAACTTGAATACACGACTGGTGAAACATCTATTGAAGGTTTTGTGGACGCAGATTGGTGTGGCGATAACCTTGATTGGAAATCATTTTGGAAGAAATCTGATATACAGTTAATCACAAAAATAAGTATACAGAAATACTGACGATTGGTTTTATTTAAAAAAAGATATTATTTTTTCAAAAAACAAAAAAGTAACACATTTATTAATTAAAAACAATTATGATAATTATTATTCACTACTTTTTTTCTTCATATTTTGGTTCTTTGAGTTCTCATTTAAGCTGAAGTTAAAAAGGTGCAAAATTTACGTCACAAAAGTAAGTATACAGATAATTTCAGTATATATTTGGTTTAATGATATTATCAAAATTTATGAAAATTTTACTTGTATTAATATAAAATAAAATATTTTTTACACAATAACTTGGAAAAAATCTACTTTTAGTTCCGAAATCTTGAAATTTGGGCCGATTGGCTCCGGAATTAATTAGTAGAATAGTTTTTTTTCTCATTTCTACGATTTTTACTACTTTAGACCCCGGATTTTGGATTTTGTGGTCATTGAACCCTCCAAATGATGCATTGGAAATAGAATTTTTAACTTTTGAAAAGAGTTGTTATTTCGAAATTAATGTTATATGCATGGATTTAGCCATTTTGAACACAGTACGTTCTTAAAAAACCGAAATTTAACTCCGATTTCTTAAGAATTACAACATAAACTTTAAAATTTGGATAGTTCTATATATTTCCTTTAATTTAAACAGGTTTTCCAAATACTCCGATTTCCAAAGCATACAATAATGCTACCAATTATATCCTGATATACTCGATACATTAACCATGTTTTATGGATCGGACATATTATTTGTTCTAGCAACAAATTAAGATGTACCCGTTTTCAAAATTTTTCAATTCGTATTCATACCACCACTTGAGCCTGATTTAATATAAAAATCTTACTATTTTGGACAATAATTAATTTCAGAACCGATATGTAGTGTAAGTTATTGACATGGTCACCATTTGACGATTATTGGTAGTATTTAGGAGTGTGTAATGGATGATTGGAACCAAAAAACTTGTTTTAATTAATGGATACTAGTAAAAATATTATTAATATCGCATTTTAAGATATAAATTTTAGGAAATCGCCATTAAATATCGAATATGAACGCTATACTATGTTAAAAACGGCAATGTTCCGCAATGGATTGCAATTATTGTAAACAAACAATTAATTTAAAAGTTAAAATATCGTCTTCCAATGCATCATAATGAACAAACGAGGGATATTATTGAATATCCGATCCAAAACTCCGGGGGTTTAAATAGTCAGATGTTCTTAAATAGGAAAAAATGCTCCTATAAATAATATTCAGATCAATACCCAAAAATTTAAATTTTTCGGAACAAAAAGTAAATTTTTTCCATGTTATAGTGTACAGAATATTTTATTATAAAATAATTACATTCAAACAGGTAAAATTTTCATGAATTTTGTAAATATCATTAAGCCAAATACATATTGAAATTATCTGTATACTTACTTTTGTGACGTAAATTTTGCACCTATTTAACTACACCTTAAATGAGAACTCAAGTAACCAAAATAACCTGGAAATTTCTATATTACCAATGCGAATATCTTTAACTTATTTTACTTTGTTCTCTTTTGTCTTATCCTTTTTATTCATTCTATTAATGTACTTGCTTAAGATAACACGCATTATTTTAAACATTGCTATTAATTTACTTTTGAAATAAAATAAATACTTCTGTTATATTAAAATAAACATTTTCTTTTTTGCTCTCCTGAAACTAGACTTTATTTAGATAGTACTTTTAAAATATAAGTTATGGTATAAAAACAAACAAGTAAGAGTGTTATATTCGACTATGCCGAATGTTATATACGCACCATCAAACCGTATGCCGTAAATGGAATGCTCCCCTATAAACATTACGTTGATATTTGAAATAGGACTTAAGTCAATTATGGACACATCCCTTTCGGATTAACAAAATATTCATTTTTAAAAACAAAATATTTTTGTCCAACTTTTAAACCATGAACATATTTATGTGGGCGGTTAATCGGGGTCAATTATAAAATTCGGTAGAGATTTTGGCTTGTAAGAAACTTACTTCTATATTTCGAATTTCATGACTATACTTGCATTTTTAAAACAGTAATGTGCGTTAAAGTCAGGGGGCCTTATATGGGGGTGGGGTTAATTATAGACAGATTCTCAAAAAATTCGATAGAGAGATTTATGCTCGTAAGAAACTTACTCTCAAACCTCGTTTTATGCGATAAATTCGGACCGATCCTCATAAAATTATTAGAGAGAATTTGGCTTACATGAAACTTATTTATGTCGAATTTCATCGCAATACTCGCATTTTTAAAACAGTTATGACTGTTAATGCTGTTTTTCGGGGTGCCACTTGTATGGGTTCTATGGTAAAACGTGGACCGATTTCAATACCAAACAAACCTTACCTATATGAAACATTTGTTGGCAGAAACTATGATTTCACATAGCACCGAAGTAAAGGTGGTATTAGACGGCATGTATTTTACATATGTACTGTCAAAATTTCCATCTGTAAAATGTACATATCGTCTGATACATATGAAACATTGCATATGTAAAATACATAGGGTAATACATATGTAATTTTTTCGATTAGAGCGTGCTCTATTTTCGTATGACAAACATAAGCAAAACAGCTGTTTTGCTATGAAATAAAATTTTATGAAAACAATTAATTAAAGAAAATGAATAAAGAACATGAAAAAGTAAGTATTTTTTAATTTTAATAAACTAATTTATAATTTTATCAATTTTTACATATTAAAAAGCTTTGATTACATTTATAGGTTATGTCATACGGAAAAACACAGGCAGGTGTGATAGCAAAAATTATGAATCGTATGTAAAATAAAAATTTTGACATACATTCGGAATTACATATGGATAAAAAAAAGTGACAGTACATATGTAAAATACATGTCGTCTAATACCACCTTAAGCCGAAATCTGTCTACTGAATTTTATTATTGACCCCAATTGACCGCCCATATACATATATTCATGGTTTAAAATTTGGAAAAAAATAATTTGTTTTTAAAAATTAATTTTTGTTAATCCGAAAGGGATGTGTCCATAATTGACATAAGCCCTGTTTCAAATCTCAACCTAATGTTTATAGGGGAGCATTCCATTTACGGTATACGGTTTGATGGTGGTTATATAAGATTCGGCATAGTCGAATATATCACTCTTAATTGTTTTAAAACTACATTCATAATTACGACTAGGGTCTCTATTACGTAGAAAAAATATTTGAAGTTGTTCAAGAAGAAGGGATAGTAGATATTCTATTTAATGCGTTTTAAATACATACCTAAATTCTAATAAATTTATCATAAGTGAAGGTATGAAAAATTGCACCCAACTCACTCATATAACTCCACTATAGGAATTGTAATATTTCACTATAATTTGGTATTTTCTTAGGATTTAAAGGAAACGTGCATTTCATACAATAAATATTAAAAATAACATTAATTTTATTAGATTTTTGTATTTAATATTTTTTAAAATTAGAAATATTAAGTTCATTTTAACATCTTACAATTACAAGTAATTGTAATTGGTTATTGCTTAATTTTACATTGCAAGTAATTGTAATTGAACATGTAAGGCCAATATATCAATTATTACTTTTAGTCCCACAATGTAACAAATGTAATAGTTGTATTACATTTGTTACACTATTGTACGTTCATAAATTTATTAAACAACCAAGAAATTTAATTAAACTAAAGTTTACATGAATTTAAAATTTTATTAAAACTCCATAATTTGATGCTATTTTTTGTACATTTTTTTCAGATTTGGAGCCTTAACCAATATTCTTTGATTTCAACGTTCACTGGGGAGCACGCTAAAAATAGCTTCTTCAAACATATTGGTCAGGGTGTAAGTCAAATTTATATAGATGCTTACGGCCGTTTATTTTCTTGTGGTTCTGATGGTTGCATGAAAGTTCGGCAATTATTTGAGAAGGACACAATTGTTCAGTCTATGTATTAATACACAACCAAATATATACTATTACATAAAATCGTTAAATAAAATATATAAAATAATGTTAAAATATATACATATAACAATATTTTACTTTTATTTTGCTCTAAGAATATTATATAAAAAAATATTGCTGTCGAAAAGTTATTATCGATCTGCATACAAATTAGATTACTACGAATAAATTTCATAGTATTTTTTCAGCTTAATAACTGCAATAATATCAACAATATTTGAAAAAACCAAAACTCAAAAAAAAATAAGTTACACTTTGCTGCCCTGATTCCGAATGTGGCATGAAGTTTTTGTTAAATTTTAGTTTAAGATATTTAGAGGAAGGAAGAAAATATAAAAAATCGGGCATTTATTACAAGACTGGTATAATCCAAAACTCGGGGTTTTTGAACTGACGACTACAAAACTTGTGCCATACTAAAGTCTATCATATACATTTAACAAATTTCAAATATGTCTATTATTTTCGGTGTGAGATTCTTATTATTTCTCGTTTTTCGGGGCTTCTTTTGAGACACAATTACCTTCGAGTTTGATTTCGCCAGCTTGTTCGTCTTCGGAATATTAGGCTTGTCGCTGTTACCCTCACTTGCAGGGTTCTGACTTGAAATTCTTTTGAGTGAGGTATGGCTAGGCTTCAGCTTTATATTAGAAGACGGTTAGCTCTTTCACCTCCTTTACCATTTACTCCATTTCATACTTTTTGGCTAGGAGAAGACATATTGTCCATCACCACCCCGTATCCGCCAACCGGGCAAGGTAGGAAAAACTGGAAAAACCCCCTTTTTAACAGATCAGTTTGTTGAGTTTTTTTATATGTTGGATAGGGTCAATTTGTTATCATTAAAACCTTAATAACTTTTGTTTAATATTACATATCGTATTAACATAACCATAAGGGCACTTAATATATTAGTTTTTTAGCAATTTTTTTGTAACTTTAATTTCTAAAATATTTTTAATAAAAAAGGATAAAGTTAACAGTTTTTCAGTTTTTGCTAAAATTTTGTTACTGTGATTTTATAACAATCAGCGTATAAAATGTATCCTGACGTACACCGACTTATCGGAAGAAGTACGTGATATTTGGACTCGGAAAGGACAGAGTTTTTACCGAGTCGTATATCAAATTAAAGGCCATACTGTTTATAATATTTTATATTCTGCGCAATAAATCAGCAACTAGTACTGAAACCGAAAAAATAGAGCTAATGTCCCTAAAAACGTACTACTCCTGAGAGCGAAGTTAGTTGTATTATTATTTATGGTGAAATGATTGTACTTTGGAATCTCATTTCATTTAAATATGTTTGCTATGGTATACCGTTAATTTTAGACCCACAACAATGTTTGTATGTCTATTTTTTCCTCATACTGTATCCCAAGCAGGTAAAACCAAACAAGTTTAAAAATGTATTGGACAGACTTAAGATACCCCAAATCGAGGCTGTTTGCGTGAACTGGGATGGAAAACTACTACCAGGTATCCTCAAAACAGAGCAGAAAGGGTCTTGTATCACATGGGACTAAAGAACAACTCCTGGACATTCCTGAAAATTGCAGTAGCTCAGGGGAGGAACAAGCCCGAGCAGTGTACGAATATCTAGAGTAATAGGGTGCTTCGATACAAAGCCTCAAATACTGGTAGACTCAATGAAGCTTGCAATCTCCTGGAGCAGATGTTAGATCGAGAGCTTGTCTACACCACGTTTTAGAAGTCTTGTTGGAAGGGGTTTTTGGCTACAAGTTTGGAAGCTCATCGGGACCTCAACCAGATATATTCAAGAGGTTTCAAAAATAATGGTCGGCGATTAAAGTCTCCAGGTCCAGTACATCATGCTCGGTGGATGGCAAAAGCTATATACTGTCTAAAAATACAGCTCTTCCGTGACCAGTTTAACCTGACTTCCCAAGAACAAGAGGAACTAGAAGCACTTTGTGTTTAAATCGTCCGAGACTTCTGTAATGCCTGGTTTAACGCCACCAGCGCGTGTTTAGCGCCAAAACAAGACCTAGACTTCATTGAAAATCTATTGGAATACGAAAGCATTGACAAAAAAATATCAGAATTAACAAAATGAAAAATCACCTGTTGTATCTTAGTCCTAAACTTGTTGCCCTGCCCTAAACTTTTGCACTGCAAAACACCGTAAAGAGTCAAATGTCTACAAAGATCCTAATAAACCAAGCAGAAAAAGTGAGAGTACTCCAGAAACATGCTACCTAAACTAAAAAACAACTACCGAAATTCCTTTGCCCTTTTGAACTGTCGCAGAGTGATTTATGATGACATGGACCCAGTTGGCTTAGAACGTTCAATACTAGTTGAAACGATCAGAATCTGGGGCAAGTAGATACCGATGTAGATATGCGAACTGTCAAAACGCATACATCGTCTCTCACAAATTATGAAGATGTTCTAGACGGATAAAAGCTCTTGATAGAACTCTAAGAGTTATATCGTATATATTTCGGTTCTTATAAATATTGGCTCAGAAAGTACATTTCGCGGAGGGGCATCGTTGCCTCCTTTCAGGAAGACCTATTTCATCAATATGGTAATGCGAGTAAATGGTCGTTTGGAAAAATTTTCTTTATTTAACAACGAATAATATAATTTTTCTTTATAAAAAACGAATAATATAATTTCACCCTCATACACTACACAACAGGCTTGCACAAACGTAAAATATTGGTATGTTTGTCAAGCCGTTTGAGTAGTCTATTTGGCCCTTTAAAACACAACACCCTTCACGATTCGATAGTTGGAATAGTTTGTAAACGTCATCGTTTGGGACTAAACAATACTCGAGGTTTTGGAGGCCGAGTTGATCTTCGAGGAGCAATCGCAGTTGTGGACAATGATCGTTCTTGAATAGGATCTGCTGTATTATATTGTGGAGTCTGTGGTGTTACCTTTGGTGTTGTCCAATTTGGATTCACCGTTCCTTGGGCCTGTTCCCTTGGCGTTAACTGGATATTCGGTGTTAATCTAATATTAGGACTTGATTGTATGTTCGGCGTTAATTGGACATTTGACGTTAATTGTAGATAAGGTGTTGACTGACCATTAGGTACTTCTGTAGAGCTAACTGATCTTCCATTGTGGTGACTTGGTGTGGGAAGATTTGGCATATATAATTCATTTCTTTCTGGCACTTTTCTATTTGCATAAGACTGAGCTTTCTCAGTATTTCCTTTAAAAGAGGTCAAACCTCTTATTTGATCTACGTGTCGTTTTTACCTTGATAAGCGATAATGTAGTGTAAATCCCCAAGACATTTCACAATAGAACCCTTTACCCATTTATCCATACGGGGGTTGTGAGTTAGAAAATAAACTTCTTCCGATAGTTTAAAATTGCGGAATGTAGGATGAAAATGCTCTTTTGACTTGTGGTAGAATTTGGTGTTTTTTGATACTGACGTAGAAATATATTTAAATTTTGCTGAAGATTATTCCGGGAAGTTTGCATCGCTCTTAAAGCATCTTTCACCGATTGGACGTTTTCTCTCGGCCTGTCCATTAGAAGACGGATGATATGGGGCTACAAATTTGTGATATTTTACACCTACTGATCTCAGAAATATTTTGAACTCTTGTGAAGCAAAGTTGGTTCCATTATCACTAACCACTGTAATAGGCACTCCATAAGCAGCGAAAACTTTGTCTAAAATAGCCATTGTTGCACTTGATGTCATTGACTGCGTTATTTTAACTTCTAACCATTTACTATAAGCATCTGAGATCACAAGCAGCGTTTAAATATGCAGCAATAGCACAAGACTTCTTTTGTACGACTATGCAATAAATATAAGACTTTCAAAATTTTCCATCACTTTACTACTAGAAATATTTGTTCTGTTTGTTTCAAAACAATCAAAATATATTTTTCTGTTTTAGCAACACACACACATAACAGTCGAACTACTATTGCCATGGAAAAATTGTGCAATCAATTGTGTTGGTTCTACTGCTGCCAGTAGCAAAATGAGCAACTGCCAGTTGCAATTTATTATATTTTTTACAATATGGCGGCTCCTTATATTTTATATTCAATACATATTTCAGGTTTTCTTTGTGATTTGCTGTGCTATTTTATTTCGTTTGTTTATATAATAACCAAAAATTAACCCAATGTTTTCACGCTTCTCTTTGGTATGTTGTATTGTATTTGTTATTCTACATTGAAAATAATCCATGCTCAACTTTACGAAAAAAAATTTCGTAACTTCTTTTTTCGTAATATTTACAAAAATTTTGTGTATAATACGAAATATTATTTCCGAAAGTACGAAAGCCTTTCGTAATATTTTTTTCTTACGTTTTAGCGAAATTAAACATAATGATATTAATTATACTATAATTAAATAAAACTACAATATTTTTATAAAATTTAAGAAAAAGTATAATATAATTCACGAACTATTTTCATAAAAAAATTAAAAATTCGTGTGGAGAATAATTTTTAGCTAAAATTAGAAAAATTATTTTAAAATAAATAAAAATGTTTGCATAAATTAATATTATGTAAATTTTACCATATTTATTCAAAATTCACTTTTTCAATTTATGTAAATTCATTTTTTCTAAGATTATTTTGCGGCGGCTCCTTATATTTTATATTCAATACATATTTCAGGTTTTCTTTGTGATTTGCTGTGCTATTTTATTTCGTTTGTTTATATAATAACCAAAAATTAACCCAATGTTTTCACGCTTCTCTTTGGTATGTTGTATTGTATTTGTTATTCTACATTGGAAATAATCCATGCTCAACTTTACGAAAAAAAATTTCGTAACTTCTTTTTTCGTAATATTTACAAAAATTTTGTGTATAATACGAAATATTATTTACGAAAGTACGAAAGCCTTTCGTAATATTTTTTTCTTACGTTTTAGCGAAATTAAACATAATGATATTAATTATATTATAATTATATAGTTAGTTAGTTAGTTTGAAAGGAGGATGTATATACATCAAATCCGAAGAAATACACCTAGGCCTCTATCGGGCCTGTTGTGCTCTCCTTAACCAGTGCCTCAGGTGGGAATCGAACCCACCACCTCCGGTCTACCAGACTAGAACACTAACCCACCGGAGGCCACTTATAATTATATAAAACTACAATATTTTTATAAAATTTAAGAAAAAGTATAATATAATTCACGAACTATTTTCATAAAAAAATTAAAAATTCGTGTGGAGAATAATTTTTAGCTAAAATTAGAAAAATTATTTTAAAATAAATAAAAATGTTTGCATAAATTAATATTATGTAAATTTTACCATATTTATTCAAAATTCACTTTTTCAATTTATGTAAATTCATTTTTTCTAAGATTATTTTGCATTATACTAAAATATTTCGTACAATTTCTTATATATTACGAAAGAATTTCGTAGTGCGAAACAACGAAAGATTCGTACAATGTACGACATTTTTCGTGTATATTAGGCATGGATTTTTTCAGTGCAGAATGCACGATGGGGCAGCCACATAGAGACCTGTGGCGATAAGTCAAAAATGAAAACTGATCTTTATAAAATAAATGATATATCATTTGAAAGTAGACACTTTTCTACATAAGATTTGTTCACAGCAATTTTCCTAGAAGCTTTAATTTGAGCTCGAGCTGAGCTGAAAATTGATGAAAAAAATATTTGAAATGGAGTAATAATTCCTGTTGAAGGACCTATACTCGATGTTAATAATATGACGTTCTATTGTAGAAAATCTACATTTTCTTTACGAATTATAATATTATATTTCGTTGAGAATTAATTTACGAATTTTTAACACAAAGTAATGGTAACAAGTGTCAAAATGCACAGTTAACTTGAAAGGAAAATTATAATTATTATTTTTTTAATTTTCAAAACTTTAAAGGTAAAAAAGTAACACAAATGCCCAAAACTGCCCATAACTATTATATAGGGGATGTATAGAATTATAATCTTTTTTAACATTGTGCTGATTTTTGCGCTTTTTGATTTTTTTCGAGATTGAAAATATTCATATACACATATGTAGATTTTTTCAACCTGATTTATTTAATAACTGATTTCAATGAGGTTTATATGCAAAAAGTCAATTTTTTTCCTAAAATTGCTAAAATTATAAGTTATTTAATACTGAATTTAAAATTTATTTTTAGAGATGCCACCTTTTTTGTACAATATTTAGTATTAATTAACTTCTTTAAGTAAAATTTCGGTTACAATCATTGTTTTACATGGGTTTTAAATATATTATGATGTCTAAGCTCTAAATTAGATACAAAATTTAAGAACACATAAGCATTACCCAGCAAACATTCGATTAAAGTTTCAATCAGAATAGTTAGGTATCGGAAACTGTTAAATTTGTTTATACATCCAATTGGTTGGTATACATTTATAACATATGTGTATAGTAAATTTAATAGCATATGTCCACAGTTTGTATGTTCATTACTCGGAACTAATAAATGCTTAAAAGAAGCTAACTTCAGTTAATAATATGTCCAATATATTACTTAATTTAAATTCTTATCTCAATATTCCTCAAAGAATATTCTAAGCAAGATTCTAAGTAATTACCGCTATTATAGTTCATCTTTAGATTAACGATCTGTACAATAATAGATAGATACATTTAAGGATGATAATTTCGAATTGCAATATCAATGAATGCATTATAGTACATAGTTACTAAAATGTTCCTTTAACTTTGATGTAATGATTAGAAACGACTTAATCATAAAATTAGGTGGCAATTGTTACTACGTACATACATATCGTCACCTGAAACGCAAACGGCCCTAACTAACCAAAAATTCAAAATCGATTTTATCGTTGATTATAATGCACAGTGGGGCAGAATGGAAATTTTTTGGAAATAAATCTGGCATTTCTAAACGGCTGATCCGATCGGGATAAAATTTGGCGTGAGCGTAGCCAAGGAGTATTCGAGTTTAAGTTTTGAAGATGAACCCTGCAGATGCCCCAGGGACGGCGCTGTGGAGGCTCAAAGTAGGGTACCTACGACATGTAAAATTTTTAAACTCGTGCCATTTTTTTGTTTTTCACCCAAATACAAAGATTTTTATATTTTGTGAAAGCGCTCGAGATCTTGAAAAAACATGCTTGGACATACTACTTATCTCTTATAATATCCGAGTTATAGGCATTTAAAAATTTAGTGATACAAAATTTACCATACCTTGGTCCGCCTTTTTTTGAATACCGGGCGTAATTTTGGACCAAATGGACTCAATTTTTTCTTGTTAGTTAGACAACAAATAATATACAAAAAATTTCAGATCAATATCGTTTACAGATCCAAAAATATACGTTTTTTAATTTAAAAATTCAAAAAATTTTAGATTTTTGGCGTTTTTTTGCCAAAAATGTGTCTTAACTCTTTTATTAATAAAATAAAATTTTTATTAAGAACATATAACAATTTTATAGTTTTCTAAAAGGTATCTTTACGCAGAACGCTTTGGCGTAAAAAACTTGTCCTATTTTTTGAAAATGTTGCCACTGCGTCCTTCCGAATATGACCTATTTTTTATCAAAACTTCAACTTTGGGCGACATGTTCTAAAATCCCAAAGCTGGGATCAGAAAACTGAAAGCAGTTTTGGAAACCTCAATATGTTTTCTATTTACTCCAAAAGTATTTTCCCAGCCCTGAAAGAAATGTGGACCCTATGGGCAAAAAAGTAAAAAATCCCATTTTTGGGATTTTCATTCCTATTTTTGGGAATTGCGGGATGCCCTTTGACCTTTTCAATTTTTTTTTTGCATATTCTTATTTGAAATGACAAATTTAACAAGCGTTGAAAATTTCATTGAGTTTTGTTCATAAATAAAGATTTTGTCATATATTACATATTTGTTTAATTTCTAAAACTATGATTTATATCAAAATTTTAATAGGATCGCAGATAGCTACAACAATTTAGACCATATTTATCCCTTAATATTTTTTAGTTAGATATGGAAATTCTCGACCCTTTACAAAAAATTTCAAGCCAATATCTCAATTACATTCAAAAATATGTTCATTTAAACCTGTGTCCTTTAATTTCATCTTTTTCATATTTTAGTATTAAGTATGACAGAACATATTCAAATCTTATATTTACCTATTTTCTATTTGTTTGCTTATCCTTATAATTGAAAGGTCCTATTATGCTTAAATTTTCAAAAATTTATAACTATTTTTTACCTAAATTTTTTCGACAGATCATTTCGTTCTGTTTCGTTTATGATCATGTAGGTAAAAATATACAGGTAATGATAATTTCGATTCATTCACTAATAAGAAATATCAATGACTGAATTACAGGTTATAGTAATATAGTCCTAAATGTTAATAGGTAGACAATTTGTAATTTTTTACTTTGGAATACCTGTATCGGAAATGACAAGAATTGGTATATAAGTAAACTTCTCAGATTTTAAGTACCATATTTAATAAATCTACAATGAAGATTACATTAAAGTACGAAGAGTTGTGTTCCGTTTTATGGAGTATATCTTCAAAAGGGCCAGAAAGAATTGAAGACATTTCAAATTATATAAAAACTACATATAGTAGAAAAGTAGACAAAACAGGCATATCAAAAATTGAAAACTTTTTAAAACTTTTTGATGTAAAAAGTAAGTCTGTGGATGGAAATCAAAAGAAATTTCGATTAAAATTTTGTAGTTGGATGGAAACTACTACGGAAATCTCAACTTACAACACATCAATAGGAGCGCCTTGCAAGTCATACGAAGACTTATGTTCAAGGTAAAAAAAAAGAGGGTCACACAAAAACTTTTTTCAATCTCAAATGAGGAAATTGCTGATACATTTAACGAAATGCTGAAAAAGGAAAACCAACATATGGATGTCGTACATATTGCAACTATTCTTCCTAATGCATCACCAAAACGACTTAAGCGAATTGTGGAAAGTATACCAACTCCAACATCATAATCAAATTTTACTGAAGAGGAAGCAATAGCGCTTATGTTGGAACTGGGTCTCAGTCGAAATAAGTACCAAATATTAAGGAAAGCTCTGCATGAAAAAGGACACAATATATTACCATCATACAAGGCGATCCAGGAAAAAAAAAACAAACTATCCTACTAAATCAACAAAAAATAATGAAGAATTGACAGAACTGAGAGCTGCGGAAAAAAGCAGAATCCAAGAGAATTTAAAGTTCAGATGGGATTAAACATCGACAAACCACTTTCAAGTTGAGGTAGTACAAATGACGGTAATACGTCGAGAAGGTTTTTTCGTGATTTTGAAATTACTTCAAAAATAACTGGAATCGACAAGGAGTTGCTTCGAAGAGTTAAAACTATTTTAATGGCACTGCATAGTAAACATAAAATTAATGAAAATCGATTTGGGGAATACACATCTGAAATTTCTAAATTACTTGTATCTCTGTATCCATGGAGGGAACTAACACCAACAGTACACAAAGTATTGTGTCATGGTCAAATAATAATTGAATCGAATATTCTTCCACTTGGAGAGTTAACAGAAGAAGCCCAGGAAGCGAGGAATCGAGATTTTAAGCATGTTCAACTATTCAGCTCAAGAAAATGCTCCAGGCAATCACAGAATGAAGATATTTTTAATAGTTTACTTCTATCTTCTGATCCTTTTTTTGTTATGAAACTCTATCATCTCAAAACAAGGAAGATTTAAAGGACTTATATTACCTTCTGGATATGTATACCGATATGACAGATTATTTTATAGAAAATAAGTAGTGTTAGGAATTAACTATATAAGTAGGTTGTAAGAACTAATTGCATTATGTTTAAGATAAACAGTTCAAATAAAAAAAGCTATTATACTAACTGATGATATTGTATTAAATTGTGTTTTATATTTCGGTGGGCGGGAAAGGTAATTTGTGGGGTGATTTAGGTGTTGTTGTGCGTGGCTCATAATAAAATTATAATTTTTTTATTTTATATACAATATTATAATAAAATAATTAACTAAATAATTTTTAAAAATTGTCCAAATATTTTATTCAACACCAAATGTATGTTCTGTCATACTTAATACTAAAATATGAAAAAGATGAAATTAAAGGACACAGGTTTAAATGAACATATTTTTGAATGTAATTGAGATATTGGCTTGAAATTTTTTGTAAAGGGTCGAGAATTTCCATATCTAACTAAAAAATGATATTAAGGGATAAATATGGACTAAATTGTTGTAGCTATCTGCGATCCTATTAAAATTTTGATATAAATCATAGTTTTAGAAATTAAACAAATATGTAATATATGACAAAATCTTTATTTATGAACAAAACTCAATGAAATTTTCAACTCTTGTTAAATTTGTCATTTCAAATAAGAATATGCAAAAAAAAATTGAAAAGGTCAAAGGGCATCCCGCAATTCCCAAAAATAGGAATGAAAATCCCAAAAATGGGATTTTTTACTTTTTTGCCCATAGGGTCCACATTTCTTTCAGGGCTGGGAAAATACTTTTGGAGTAAATAGAAAACATATTGAGGTTTCCAAAACTGCTTTTTTGAATTTTTAAATTAAAAAACGTATATTTTTGGATCTGTAAACAATATTGATCTGAAATTTTTTGTATATTATTGGAAATTTTGTTGTCTAACTAACAAGAGTCCGTTTGGTCCAAAATTACGCCCGGTATTCAAAAAAAGGCGGACCAAGGTATGATAAATTTTGTATCACTAAATTTTTAAATGCCTATAACTCGGATATTATAAGAGATAAGTAGTATGTCCAAGCATGTTTTTTCAAGATCTCGTCGAGCACGAGTTTAAAAATTTTACATGTCGTAGGTACCCTATTTTGAGCCGCCACAGCGCCGTCCCTGGGGCATCTGCAGGGTTCATCTTCAAAACTTAAACTCGAATACTCCTTGGCTACGCTCACGCCAAATTTTATCCCGATCGGATCAGCCGTTTAGAAATGCCAGATTTATTTCCAAAAAATTTCCATTCTGCCCCACTGTGTAATGTATTGCATCAAAACAAATGTCCACACAAAAAATTGGACTCCTCCGACCAAAAATAGCTATTTTATTGACAAAAAACAAAAGGCCCTATCTACAAACACATTTAAATACTAAAGGTAAAAAGTCCAATTTATCCATTTTTTTATACGCCATTGTCAACTATCATAACAACTGATATGTTTCACTATTAAACAATTTGTTTATTTACTACAAATAAATCGCGTTGATAGAAACAAACTTTTCAATAGTTTTTTGCTTCTCCTGTAAAATTTTAAAAATGTTATATAGGGCCGTTTGCGTTTTAGGTGACGATATATTGAGAAAAATTTCGATTTTTAAATGTCTAAGTATGTTCTTATGATCATCAAATATTCAAAGAATTCTGTACCCTGTTAACTTGTTTTAAAATTGACCAAAAAATTTCTTTAAGTGTCTTTTAATTTATTTAAACATATATTAAACATATATAACATTATTATAGTATTTACTAACTTTTAGGGAAATAACCGTTTTTGTGTATGTATGTATGTATGTATGTATGTATGTATGTATGTATGTATCAAAGGTTTAAAATTGTTAAGCCTTAATTCAATTTTTTAAATCAAATTAAAATTTATTACTTCACCATTCTATAAAATCATTCATTCGAATTAATTCATAAGCTGAATTCCTTAGGACTTTAAAAATGTTGAATTCATTACTTGTATAATTCATTCTTTAAAGGCTTAATTCCTTGCTGAATGATTTAAATTTTTTCGAATTCAAATCTATTACAAAATAGCTTTAATCATTTTTTCTTCATTCATTTTGTAGGGGATTAATGAAAATTTTTTAAATAAAAATGTATATACATTAGGGGGTCTTTTGTTTTTAGTTTTTAATTTTATTAATTTTAATTTTATTTTAATTTCAGCTAATTAAATATGCACTATATTATATAAATAAAAACTATATTATAGATGAAATTAAAGTAAAATAAATATAGCCCCTATTTAATTTTACATAAATGACAAATCTTGTTCGAAGCATATTATTTATAAAGTTTTTTAAACGTTATTATTGTGCGCCTTTTAATAATATTTTCCAAATATAACTTCCATTCGAAAAAAGTTTGAACATATACATACGTATAAACAGAATTATAAATATTTCAAATTTGAAATAAATTTTAAATTATTTTTCAAATTTAAGATTATTTTTCCAAAATAATTGCTATCATGAGTGAATTAGAATTTTCATCTAATATGTAGATCAACCATTGATAAAAGTTATGCGGTTCCTAGGCAAAAGGAAACAAGAAAGGTTTATACGAAACCAAATATAACAAATGATATATTATTTAAGAACTATTTTCAAATTAAACATTTATTTGAACAATCCTAATATACACACATGCTTTAATATTTGTCATATAAATTATAATTTATTTGTTTGTAATTCAAATTTTCAAATGTACTATGTATTGGATATGGATGGAATGTATGTTTTCATTACAGAAATTCTGATTAGCGGATAAATCCTTATGCTGCAGTAAATACAATAAAATACTTAAATACTATGATTAATCAGAGTTCCTATAGTTAAAAAGTACATTATTCAGAAGGAAAATCTAGCACTATAAAAGGCGTTCATTGGCTGATTCTTTTGTGTTAGGGACCGATTCTGTTTTAAGCAAACATCAACGGACTTGTTATGTTTTACGATCATAAACTCATGGTCACATACTATGTATGTATGTTTGTTTGTATATTGTACATAAATGTTATGTATCTTTATTTGCAGCAATAATGTTATAACTTAAAAATAGAAAAATGTTCTTGTGCACAGAATTTGTGTTTATTATTAGTCAGAATTATCATTCTTATTATACAAACTTACAAATATCAGCTGTAAAATTAGTTATTTAAAACTTATACGCATACACTCTTTTATATAGAGATAAAAAACTTAAAATTTTAAAAACCTTGAAAGTTGAAATTTTAGTTTTTGAGATACAACACTCTGGCTGCAAACGAAAGCGTTTTCATTCAGTCTACTACAAATTGAATTTAAGAAAAATTTCGTAATTCAATTTGGAGTAGATTTGAATTAAAGAAAAATTGAATCATTCAAAGCGAAATGTAATTCAAACATGAATGAATTCAGTATATGAATGATTTAAAATAAACTGAAAGCCTTTGAATTAAGCTATTGAATTAATTCCTGAGAATTAAAATAAGGATTGGTAGATTAAATTTTATATTTCTGAATTAAGATTTTGGTGAATTAAGCTCAAATTGAATTGATTAATTCGAAGCTCTGGTATGTATGTATGTATGTATGTATGTATGTATGTATGTATGTATGTATGTATGTATGTATGTATGTATGTATGTATGTATGTATGTATATATGTATCAGACCTGGGCGATTTCCATTAATTTTGCATTAACATTAAATTAAAAAAAAATTAATTTAATGTAAAAAATATTGCATTAACATTAAATTTTTAAAATTTAATGCATTAAATTTCCATTAACATTAAATATTTTTGAATTTAATGCATTAATTTTACATTAACATTAAATATTTTTCAAATTAATGCATTAATTTTGCATTAACATTAAATAAATCTGAATTTAGTGCATTAATTTTACATTAACATTAAATAAGCAATAAAATTAATGCATTAATATTCCATTAACATTAATATATATAAAAATTGATAAACATAAATAAAAATACAGCTCAAAAGACCTCGATCTAACTAAACAACTAAAATTAAATAGGTTAAAGTCCTTTCTAATAACTCCTATATTTCATTCAAACTTGTGTGTTTTAAATATGATATTTATATAAGATTCCACAGACAAAATAAACTAAAAAAGGAATATCTGGGAAGTGATATTATTCTTCTAATATGTATTATCGAGTATAGGACTTATTAGAAAGAACTTTAACAAAATAAACTAAAAATGGAATATCTGGGAAGTGATACTATTCTTCTAATATGTATTATCGAGTATAGGACTTATTAGAAAGGACTTTAACACATTCAATTTTACTTGAATTTTGTTAGACCGAGGTCTTTATTCTTATTTTTATAAATTATTTTATACATTAATGTTAATGGAAAATTAATGCATTAATTTTATTATTTATTATTTAATGTTAATGGAAAATTAATGCATTAAATTCAAAAATATTTAATGTTAATGCAAAATTAATGCATTAATTTCACAAATATTTAATGTTAATGTAAAATTAATGCATTAAATTTAAAAATATTTAATGTTAATGCAAATTTAATGCATTAAATGTACCCATGTTAATGTTAATGCAATAAACTTGCATTAACATTAATTTTTTTTAATGTAGAAAAAATTGTTAATGCATTAACACATTTAATGCATTTATCCCAGGTCTGATATGTATGTATGTATGTACCCTGCCAGCAACTCAACTAACTTTAAATGCATTAAAAGCAGACTTTTTCATCAACTAGTTATGGTTGATTCTTGGATTATTCTTAATGGAGCCAACTGACTATTTTAACATGCCGATGTCCTACGCAGTAGTCAATTGTCCGACTCTGCATGACTTTTCAACTAGCTTAAAGTTAGTTCCTAAAAAATTAGCTTAAAGGTAACTCTTTATTAACTAACTTAAAGTTAGTTTCAGAAAAGTCAAGTAATAGTTTTCTTTTGTATTCCCTACTGTATTACGCTTGTATTTATAAAAAAATCTTTTTTTGCTTTTAATGCACTCAATAGTTAAAGCACACTTTAGCCTTAAAAACCAATTATAAAATTGTGATATTCATAAACAAATAATAAACGTATATTAACTATTGTGCTGATTTATGTTTAAGTTGGCAGCACTGTACAATATGGCTGTCATTTTATGTGTTAGTGTTGCGTACAATTAGGATAAAATATTCGTTGATTCGGTTTTCTTAATTTCATATTTTTGTTTATAATAGATTTTTGACAATAAAAACAAACTTTTAAGAAAAATAAATATATATATGGCTTTAATAAATGTCTATTTAGTTCAAATGTATAAATATAACATATAATTTCTAATTATTATTAAAAGTATCCGAATAACGGATATTTTGCGACAAAATATACATCACTATGACACATTTTCTTATTTTTACTTATTTTCCTTGTAATTTTTGCAAATATTGATAAATTTCTTTGATATTTGACTAATTTTAATGCCGGCGAATATATTTTGCATTAGTATAACACTAATCAATATAATTTACATGGTTAATTACTTTATGGCATTATATTTAACCAACAAACTTTGAAAAAGCCAAATCAAATGATTTTGTCCATCATTTGGTTGACAGACGGGCACTTCCAAATTGCCTAAAAATAGTGCTGGACAATTGGAATATTGTCAAATATTCATGCATTAATCCAATAACGCCTAGATTTGAGTTTTTTCCTCAAAATATAATCGTTTAAAAATTTTCTGGGATTTTATTTACAAATTTGTAAACGTTAAAATTAGAATTTTTAGATTTTATTTTAAAAGAAACCATAATTAGTTTTCGCAATCAACCTAAAATTACCGGAAAAATCTTTATCTGAGAAAAAAATTGTTAAAAATCAACTTATTGTTGGCTTAAAGAAGGGTCGAGCCTACAATAAAATTCTTCTAATTGTCAATGGTTTATTGAAGGTGTTTTAAGCTATTTCACGTTTATAAATACGATTTTCCTGAATTTTGCCTAAAATTGTTTAATAAACCTAAAATAAGTTTTTATAAATACAGCCGTTAATTAATAACATTTTATTTAATATATTTAAAATTTAACTACTAGTTACCTAAATTATATTTCGCTTTAATACAAGTTATGATATTAGTTCGTTAAAATTAATAGACATCAGTTTTCTGCAGGGGAACTAATAATAACACCGGTATCCATAAAATTATGAATGATTTGTTCATTATTTCCATGATTCCCATTGACCCAAATCTAAAATAAATTTTAAAATGTTATGTGTAATGTTAACTGTTGATGTATTATATTTACAGTATTAATCAGCAGAATTTAGGGACCGAGTTTTGAAATATTTAACCTTTTATAATTAATTTTTCCAATTTACTGATTCTAGTTTCACAACGTATACAAGAAAATGACAAAAATGTAAAACAAAATTCCAAATAATAAAGAAACATGAGAAAACATGTCGAAATAAAATGCTCTCCAGATAATTTTGGGGTACTCCCGCATTATATGATAGTTAGCTTGTAGCTAGTCTTGTTTACGTCGGTTGTTTACGTTAATAAATACCAAATTTTGGAACATTTCTGCATTACATTGTTGTTCGTTTATAGTCAGTCTACTAAAGTTAACAAATAAAATCATAATAATAGAGAAACAAGAGAAAACATGTTGAAATACAATTAATTCTCTCCAGATAATTTTGAGGCACTTCTGCATTACATTATAGTTAGCTTGTAGTTAGTATTTAAAAGTCGGTTCTTTACGTTGCCAAATACAAAATTTCGGGACAGCTCTGCATTACATTGTAGTTAGCTTATAGTCAGTCTGTAAAAGTAAACTAGAAGTGATTTTTTCTCGTAGTCGACTACAAAATTGCTGGCAGGGTATGTATGTATGTATGTATGTATGTATGTATGTATGTATGTATGTATGTATGTATGTACATATGTATGATATAATACTGTTTACTAACAAGTTTTCACACAATATACATTGCATAAAAAATACCTTCAAAAAGTACTATCAATAAGTGTTTAAAAAATATGTAAATAAATTGCGACTGGCAGTTGCTCATTTTGCTACTGGCAGTAGCAGAACCAAAACAACATACTGCAGCTATATACTAGCTGCGTTTCTATGGCAAAAAATAGGTAGAAAACGAATACTTTAAATGTGTGCTGATACAAATTTCAAAGTAATGTTGCAATTTTTAGTAGCAATAATATTAAAATGTGAAGATGTTAAATATTTTTAGTATTATATTGATAGAAATGTGTATTTTTCTGCAAGTGGTTACTAATATATTAGTAAATTTAAACGTTGATAACATCATACCCGCAAAAAGACCAGCATAATCGAAGTGAATCCTCTGCCAAGGACAGTTCGGGTATTCCCAATGGTGTTCTCTGAATTTTAGTGGAGCATGGGTCTTTTTGGCACAGTCTAAACATTCGCTTACGGCATTTTCTATAACGCTTTCTAATCCTGGTCAATATATAAACGATCTAGCCATACCTTTCATCTTCACCATTCCCAAGTGTGCTGCATGTAAGTTTTTCAACATTAACTTTCTGAATGATACTGAAATCACAATTCGATGCTCAAACACTAAGCAATTTGCTGGTAGTTTGTAGTGAGATTCTGGAGCTTTATATCCAGCACGAGTTAGGCACTGTCCTGATTCGAGTAAATGTACAATATTTCCTAAATGTTCATCTTTCCGAGTTTCGACAGCTACACTTTCAGCATTTATTGGCAACTGGTTTATTTGACTTATAACAAAGTCGTCGAATTCGTCATATTCTTCTTCATTATTATTTTCACATGAGAATGGTGCAGAGGAGTGACTATAAATGGTTTTTACTGATTTTAATGGAAGTCTTGAGCAGTAATCCGCATTTGAATTTTCCTTGGTAGACTTAACAAGCAAGAGTGCTATATTCGGCTGTGCCGAATCTTATATACCCTTGACCATAGTGTATTTAAAAAATATTAATTTTATAAAACTTAAATTTATTTAATTTTCCCGACTAGTATCATTATTATAGCAATAGCAAAACAAAATGAACAACAACAACAACACTAAACGAAATAAACACACACAAAAAAAACAAAATACCAAGGCAGTAAAACCAACAGACATCCAAAAATACGAAACGAAATACACAAAAAACAAAAACAAAATATACAACGCAATGAAACCAACAGGCAGGCATTCAAACATACGAAACTGAATACACCAAAAATAAAAACAATATGCACAAGGCAATGAAACACACAGCCATCCAAACATACGAAACTGAATACACCAAGAAGTAAGTAAGTAAGTAAAATGTTTTATTGAGTCTTCTTTTCTTTCTTTTACAACGAATGTTTAAATACTAAACTTAGTGACATGAAAATTCTTAGAACTATATACGTTTTGTTCTAATGCACAAATATGAGGATAATGCAACTTTGCAAAAAAGAAATGGAATATGTTTTAAATAACATTGAGATAACAATAGTGAAAAATGCTTGCTCCCGGCATAAACGTTAACTAACAGAGCAATGTCTGAACAAAATTAAAACTAATCAAAACAAAACAGCCGTTCAATATACTAGCAGAACAATGAGTATCACAGATATGTTACATTGAGTATCAAACGAGTGTTCGATTAAAAGTCATCCATAAACCATTAATGTCGATTGCACTATGTATAACAAATGAATGTTAAAGAAAACAAAGAATTCCACAAGTGGACAAAATCTCTAATAATACACCAAGAAACAAAAACAATATACACAAGGCAATGAAACAGAAGGCATCCAAACATATGAAACGAAATACTAAAAAAAATCAAAAACAAAATACACAACGCAATGAATAAGCAGTGTTGTTGTTGTTGTTGCATCAAAGCATGAAAAAATTTGTCTTTTTTATGAAATTTTCAGAGGTTGTCTCGGGTTTTTGCTTATATCTCCGTTGTTTATGGACGGATTTTGTTGATTTTAAATAGGAAACTTCTCGAAAGCATGATAGAATTATTGAAGATTTTGATCGCGAAGATAGACAGACGGATATGGCTTAATCGACTCCACTATCTATAAGGATTCAGAATATATATACTTTATAGCAGGGTTCCAAATATTCATTCACTTATCACTCATGCTCATGCAAAAAACAAATAAACAAACAAGAATAAAACTTTGCTTTATTCATTCTCGCATGACACTATTAGTAATGTTTTTTATTTTCGTACAATATTGAGATAACAAGAAAAACTTTTTTCATGCACATGGACATTTTTGAGAAATAAACTGTTTGTAAAAATCTCACAACTGAAAGAGCATAAAGTTTTATTTTGCACTAACCAAAGTAAATTTATAAAGTAGACTCATTTGAACAGCTGACTATTTTTTTTAAACTTGCCATTTGTGGACTTACTTGTCAAAAATGTTTATGTTGCCATATTTGTTTTCATTTTAACGCTTGCTTTTGTACAAATTTCTGAGTAATTTGTTGTATTTAATGTGAAAAAGTGTATTTTAAGTGTATAATATTTTTAAAAATGTTCTAATTTTTAAAAAATAAAGAAAACTCTGTGACTTTTAATATAAATAACAACATATTTTTGGAAAGTACAACAATAATGCCATATTTTCCATTAATTATTGGTTCACTTTTGTAAACAAATTTTGACAAGTGAGTATTTCAAACAAAAACAAATTGCCTGTGGTTTTTGTAGACGTTTGTTGTACAACAACTAGTGTCGCTACTTTATTAATTTACTTTGGCACTAACATTCTAAAATGAAATGTAAAATTTGTTTATAGTTCTGTTGATAAATAAATGTAAAATCTCGAGATTGAGAGTGTTCGTGTTTTTGCATGTAAGAATGAAATAAGAATATGTGCAAAGACTGGTAAAACAACAATTTTGTGCTTTTTTATGATGCGTTTATTTCTGTTTTTTTGCTCGGTCCTACTTGTTGTTTTGTTTTTTTTTTTAATCTAAGTCGTGGTTATTTTTCTTTTTTCTTGCAAAAAATATGTTTGTTTACTTAATTTTATGTGAAAAGCATACACAGAAGGAAACTTCCAAATAAATTAGAGTAGGGTAAACAAGAATGTTTTGTTGTTGTGCAGACAAAAAAATTTTGATCCGCACCGAAATAGGGATGAACATAAATCTAGCGTTCTAATCCAGCTGATTTTAAAAATTTGTTTGTACCACATAATAGTACTTTTCCTTGTGACTTCAACAAAGGACAAACAATTTTCCGTTCCGTCAATTTGAGGATATCGTTTCTCTGTTAACGTCATTGTTCGACTAGCATATGTGATTGGACGTTCTTGACCGTTGCTAACACGATAAGAAAGAACGGCACTTAATCCAGTCTTACTGGCATCAGTTGCTAATAGAAGAGGCAATAATGGATAGCATAACATAGGTGATACCAATATGTTTTTTATATTTTCATAGGATTTACTTGCTTCTTCGGACCATTTAAATTCTTCACTTTTTAACATGTCCGTAGCCAGATCTGGTATAAAGGAAGTATAGTAATCTGCCTTACCTAGAAATAACTGGAGTACTTTTGTAGTAGAAGGTTTTAGGGCATCACGTATGGCCTCAATGTGTTTATCAGATTTGTGAATTCCATTGGAATCAATTTTGTGACCCAAAAATTCGACTTCAGGGATGGCGAAGACACATTTTGACCGGTTTAGTCGTAAAACATGTTGTCTCATTCTTTCTAAGAGCATATCCAGTTTGTTCAGCATTGATTCAAATTGATTTCAAACATCAAAATCTTTTTCAAATATATCATCAAACGAGTTCAAGATTAATTCAGGGGTACCGCAAGGCTACGTTCTTTCTCCTACCCTATTTCTTATCTTCATAAATTACCTTCTATGTCAAACTTCTAACTCTATCTACTCTTCTGCCGATGACAGCAATATCTGCCATTCCTATTCATTCAATTATAGGCCAAGCCCTCTAGAGATTGGGGCAATGAGGCGCAATATGAATGAATCGCTTAATCACGACTTGATAAAAATCTCTGAATGGGGTCGTGTTAACAGAGTCGATTTTAACGCCCGCAAGACTCAATGTTATTTTTTAACACATAAACGTATGGCAGATAATGTCGGTCCATCTATATTTATGTGTGGTGTAAATATTAAGGAATCAGAAACTCTTGATGTTCTGGGCATGAAAATACAGTGCGATGTCCGATGGACTAAACACATTTTCCAACTGTCGAAAGAAGCATTCAAGCGTCTCGGTTTTTTGAAAGACATACTTCACTCCATCTGATCTTACTATTTACACCACTTATATCCGACCGAAAATGGAATACATCTCATGTATAGGCCGGAGCTTCGAAGTCTATTTTGGAGCTACTCGACCGCGTACAAGAGAGGGCGAAGGTACTTATTAGTGACAGTAGGGTATCCAACTCTATTGATCTACTGGAGCACCGTCGCAACGTGGGGTGTATTTCACTGTTCTATCGATATATAATGGAATGTGTTCCTCTGAAATGGAACTCGTTCCCGATACCCGTAATTACCGGTAATTCGAATTTTACAATTTTTCTTCGATACAAAATGAGTGGTTGAGGCCCATTCTGAAAATTCGACTCGTTTGTAGTAGCCCAAAGCAATTTTCTTGTCAATTTTTTTAGCATATGCATATCTCAGAGCTAGTGATATTTCTCGAGCTTTTGCGAAAATGGGACCTGCATCAGCTTTAAGGTGAACTGATATTCGTGGTCCTGACAACAAACCAGCAACTTAGCCAAACACGTCTTCATATCTTGCCAATAGTTGATTTAGCATTTTCTGTTGAAATTGAGTTAAATTTGGGGTAGCGGCTGTTATAGCGTTAATAGTACTTGTACATGCAGACGAGGAAAACATATTGGAAAATTTAATTTCGTGAACAAACTGCGCTATCCACTTTCTTCCGAAAAGTGAATCAAAATTTTGTTCTACTACATACAGATTTAGATTTCGAGAAGTATTACCAACCTGTACGTTTACAGGTAACCGCCCAACGCATGATATTGTATGGCGACTGTAACTAGAGAATTGTCTATCTGTTTTCTGTAATGAAAATTGGTTCTTAATACTTCGAAGAGTTTTTTAAACTTATGATAGCACAAGGTGCTCCTGTGTCCAACTTCATGTTAATAGGGCGTCCATCAATTTGAAACTTCAACAGTTATATATATATCGATTTATCATTATGCAATTTGTTAAGGCTTTGTGTGCCGACATCATCACCTTCGGAGTAATATTCCTCATTTTCATTTACTTGTGATGTTTTTGATTTTCAGACTCTAGAGATGTGACCACGCATTCCGCACTGTTGAACTTACAATTTTTTTCTTAAATGTTGACCACCGAAACCATTACAAAGGCCTCCTGTAGCTTGTGCCTGCTTTGGCAGTTGACGTGTTTTGTTTTTAAACTTCAGCGGCGAAAACCCTAGTTTGTCATTTCACTCGTATTTCGAGTGACTTCAAGAGATTGAGCGATTTCGTATGTCGCAGGTTACTTTCCAATGATTGCATTACATATTTCTCGAGACTCCAAAGCGTACAGAAGCTGCTGAATCAGCATTATATCAAGGAAAGTTTCATATTCGCAATTAACTGCTGCTTGGTTGAGTCGCAAAGCAAAACTAGCTATTGTTTCGTCTTTTGATCGCGAAATTTGTCGAAATTTAATGCTCAGTAAACTTATTTTTTGCAGCATCGTAATGATTAATTAAAACCTTTTTTAATCCTTTATATGGTAAATCTTCTGGTTGTAATGGACTCACTAAAACTCGAAAAGCTGAGTTTAATTCTGTACCCATATTGACTCTTGCATATTGTGCATGCCCAATCAAATCGTGTAAAATAATCTTTCATTTTTGTTGATTGTGATGAGTTATATTCCGACATTGTGAATTCTGGATGCTTCTGAACTGCGGCCGTCGATGCTTTAGAAGACGCATCCGCAAATGCTTTCTGAATTGCGTTCGCGAACATTCCTGTAAGGGACTCTATAACGTTTGGTGGAATAGACATCGTGCTATCCCACTTCTGGCACCAAAATTGTTGTGTATGAACTTCTTTTATTTAATATAAAACAACGAAATAATAATAAAAAATGACAAATAAATAAAATGAAATTTGAATTAAATATTGATGATAAAACAAGTTAAAACACAACACCCTCAAATTACGTCACTTCACAAATTTGTGTCAAACCAAACTAAAAGCACATATACGCTTCTTCGTGCTGCACTTGATTTGTGATGTAGCCACAGCTACATACATACATACATATCGTCACCTAAAACGCAAACGGCCCTATCTAACATTTTTAAAATTTTACAGGAGAAGCAAAAAACTATTGAAATTGAAAAGTTTGTTTCTATCAACGCGATTTATTTGCAGTAAATAAACAAATTGTTAAATAGTGAAACCTATCAGTTGTTATGATAGTTGACAATGGCGTATAAAAAAGTGGATAAATTGGACTTTTTACCTTTAATATTTAAATGTGTTTGTAGATAGGGCCTTTTGTTTTTTGTCAATGAAATGGCTAATTTTGGTCGGAAGAGTCCAATTTTTTGTGTGAACATTTGTTTTGATGCAATACATTATAATCAACAATAAAATCGATTTTGAATTTTTGGTTAGTTAGGGCCGTTTGCGTTTCAGGTGACGATATATAAACGATGGTCTTGTTTGTCATCTTCAAATTACCGGTTACTAACGTTAATAATTATGTTTACTGTAGGATTTCTTAAGATATGAGATATGCTTGAGATATTGTAAAGTGGGGGGGCAATATTTAATTGTACCTTTTTATGACTTTTTTAAGACAAAGTACATTGGTTCAATTTATCACTTTTTCAGTACGAAATTAAGATCGACAAAATAATGAAACTCTTTAAAGTCTAAGATGGAGCATATGCATAAATTGGTATATTAGAACAAATTTAAGCGAAAATTAACCCTTTGGTGGTTATTAACCCATTGTCTACAATTTAGATGACTTATATAACACAGTTTATTTTTCATTTGGAAGGACATGGCGGACACTTGAAAGTTTTTTAGAACTAACTTCCTGCATGAGTGTCTTTCCCATTATGTTGCTAAGATCTTACTAAAATTCGGACCTTTAAATACAGTAATTCCTTGCAAACACCATGGATAACAGAATGACAAAAACACATGTCTGATAAGGTCATCATCCTTTGCGTAGTCCGTTAATCAAATTTGAAAATGCTTATAAGGTAGCACCCTAGATAAAATTAAATTACTTAAAACGCGCAGAAATGCGCAATTTCAGGTAAAGTGAAACTAATTCACAACATTTCAGGTTATTCATTTCTTCTTATTTCAGATTTAACAAAATTTTAAAATCAAATTCAATTTTCAAAGGTTATTTTAAATATTGTCTTTTTCGAAGTGAAGGAATATTATTTCGAACCATTTACAAGAATATGTATATATAAACTACTGACACCTCTAAGTGCTATCCATTTGACAGTTATTGAAGATTATTTACACACTTTCCAGAATTAACGTTTAAAAATAATGATAAAATATAGACTCTACAAAAGAAATGTTTTAAATATTTTGAAATGGTGACTTTGTCTGCGTGCAGTAGAACTGTGTTTAGCATTTCGCAAAAATGTATTGCTAATTTGAATATATTGGTGTATTGGTAATAGGATGATATCAAAAAATAAATTATATTCACTGTTCCAGAATTTTAATTTCGCACAGGAAAACTGCTAGTTTGAACCAAAGGTACGTTCAAACCTACCGAATATTTGAGATAATCTATATATATATATATATATTTACCCTATACCTCTCCACAGAAACAATAGCTTTTTTGTAAACGAAAATCCAGGCCTGTTTGGAAATGCATCACTACACTTTATCTAATTATTTATATCTACCTACTCATTTAATGACTCAGTATTTTTATGATGCAAGTTTTGCCGTTTTTTGTGCATCTTAATTTCTGTAATCTAAAGTACCAAAAGTACCCAGCAAAAACTCGGTATTGGGTTGTACTTCCATAACCACTTACTTTTCAATGACTACTACTTATCGTCTGCATTACTTAACAGTACTCTAGTAATGACTTTCTTATAATCTGATATAGAAGTACTTTATTTTCGGCTTTGTCATTTTGTTTGCACATGTTATTTAATTGCGTGTTAAGAATTGTGTTTTACAAAAAAGAAAACAAAATAAAATTTGTATGTGAAAACTATTATTTGAAGCTAATAAAATAGCTAAGCAGTGGTGCAGTGAGTAGAACGGTTGACTAACAAATCGAAGTCCCTGGTTCGTATTCTAGCTGGCTCTTTTTATTATTAAAAAACAAAACAACTTTCTCAACAACTGTTTTGTAAGAGAATGACAATCCAATGACATCGCCGTGTTAAAATAATGACTTCAAATGCTAATGAAGAAGTAGTGAAAAGAGGTTTTATTACAACGCTGTGATTCATTTCCGAACAGGCCCTTCTACCTGTTCTGGAAATTAATTAAAAAGATAATTTACAAAGGTAAATTAATAAAAATAAGATTTATTATTTTTTTATTTAATTTTTGAAAATATAATTCGTTGTATTTTTATTTGGTTTGAACTCGATCTGGGATTGACGCCGAAACACTTATATTATTTAAAAATAATTCACATTTATAACATACTCATTGGAGTAAGGTATCATATGGTTGGCCATGTCCGACTATACATTCTTACTTGTTTTTAAGAATTATACCGTTAGCATTTCTAATGCGACTATGTTATAAGTAACAATTTTATTTATTTTCTCATTTTTTTAATACCATTTTTAACTGCAACCTGAAAAGCGAGTACCAAAATTTCAAAATTTTTTAAGTACCATGATATATTATATAAAATATGAACTTTCTTATTTTTATCTAAAAACGATTTGTAAAATTCGCTCATCTTGTCAGCAGAAATATCCTGAATTCCAGACAGATTATGCAACCTTATGAAGTCTTGTTTTTCCTGAAAATAAAAAGAATAACTCCTTTTCATTATAAATTTTATATACATATTTATACACAATAAAATTTTATTAAATTAAGTTTGTTGTTTCTCTCTAAGAAAAAACCTAATTCTAAATACGTTTTAGTACGATTTTTTTCAGAAGTGTTATACCAAGTTCACAAGAGCAGTTGAATTACTTAATTCGGCCTCTGAAAGACGATAGCCAATTAAACCGTTTATACGACACATTCGTAATTCGTTTTGACAGTTCATTGCCATGTTGTTTTTTTTATTCATTATTTTGTAATTTTTTTTGGAATATTAGTGTGTGTCTATGATACAAAAATAATGTAACAATTATTTTAACAAATTAAGTTACACAGAAAAAAAGAATGCATAACATGAATGAATTTTGTAATATATTGTATGAATCGAACATGACTTTTTTTTTCCCAAACCATTTTCATTCAAAATATTAAAAGTTCATAAAATGTATGAACTTGTACATGACGGAATTTTTTTAAATTTTTACTTTTTTTCTACGAAATTCATGTAAAATTGCAAAAAAGTTCATTATCTATTAATCTGTTTCCATATTTAGTAGATAGTAATCCTTTATTAGCGAATTTTGTATAATAAAAAAATATAAATTGAAATGCAGAAAAACAAAATGTTAAACAAGAAAACATCATCCAACATAGTTTAGCATCTATTCTTCATAAAATGCCGCCAAATATGTGCACATTTCATCGATTTTAATCTAAAAATCATACAGAATACAAAATTTTCCAACGAAAATTTCAAACATTTTTTTAACAAATAGAAAAATAAAAATAAATTTGAAATATTTTAAGTCAAGGCTTCTAGATTATGTTTGAAAAAATAGAAATTATAAAATTCATACAATTTAGGAACTTATTCTTAAATATTATTAACTTTAAATAATGAAAGCAGTTCATAATATTTATGCTGAAACTTTTTTCTGTGTATATATATTTTCTATTTATTTGATTTTTTTCTGATTTTACTTTTCATTTGTCTCCAACCAATGAAAACAAACAGCTGATTATGATAAATACCCGATATAAGTTAGAGATGACACTCATTCATTCGTAATTCGTACGTAATTCAAATTGAATTACGTACAGCTTGTGTAATTCGCAGCTGAAATTTTGTATGGCCAATCATGTCATTCAGTATGTAATTGGGGGTTTAATGATGAATGAGAGCGTGAATTACGAATAATTGCATCATGTGAACGGGGTAATAATTTTCACTACACAACAGGCGCCCAGTACCCCGTTTCTGTAACTTTTAGTGAGAAGTTCTCACATCGAGAAGTGTGAAACAAAAAATTCCATCGTTTCTCGATTTGTGAGTAAAAAGTGTTTCTGTAACTTAAAGTAAGAAGAGGGTACACGAATTACGTATTTATTGGAAATTTCCAATAAAACTGTTGTCAAAAAAATAAAAATTAAAAGAAGAAAACAAAAATTGCCGAACAAATTTTTAAACAAAGAATAAATAAACAAAAAATATAGAAATTAAATGAAAATTGTTCGAAAAATTATCCCACTAAATTCGCCTTGGCAAATTCTAAGTTTACGCCCACGTACTTTTTTAGCATTTGCTTCTGTATATCCGAAATTCCTCCTTTTTTCTAAAAATTACTTACTAAACAATATTTATTTTAATCTTAATAAATAAATAAAATATAACATTACTTTTTCATTATTTCATAGAATACATGGTTAAATTAAATTTTTTTACTTAAAATTTTACTTTCCGCGCCGTTTTAAAATTTGAGTTTTTTGACAGTTCATGTGAGAAACAAAATTTTCTTACAGAAACACTTTTACTCACAAATTTCCAATAACTTACATCAAAAAACATAAATGACAGATAGTTCTCACAAAATTTTCTTACAGAAACACTTGCAAGTGAGAAATGATATTTTGTTTCAATTCAGAGTGTTTTTTCTTCAATTTCACTGTTTCATGCGAGAAACTTCTCGATGCGAGAGTCACAGAAACGAGGCACAGATAGTTGCACAAAATATTTTGTGTAATATTGGTCGAAGTAATAGTAAATTTTATTATTATAATATTTTTTTTTTAATTAATACATTTAAGATTACAAATTTCATTTATAAAAGTCTTCAAATATTTTTTCAGTGTTTTATATTTATTAAAATTTAAAATTGCTTAATTTATTTTTTAAAACTCAAAATATTGACAGTTTTTTGTTGTTGTGTGTTGATTTCACATAGAACATCCCAGCAAAATATATTGATGTCATACCTTACAAACGACATCTTAATCACATCTAAAAATGCCATTGCATATTTTTTGAATTTATAAACCAAACATATCCTTACAAATGAAAACACAGTTAAAAATAAGGAAAGATATGTAGAAAAGTCACTACAAACATCATATTCGAAGTACTTCAAATTTTGATGAAAACCCTATGAAATTTACTTAAGCGTTCCTTGAAAGAATGTAGTTTATTTTTGACATACAAATATCGGGTTTTTACTGCATCTATGAATAAGATTAGATGTAGTTCAAAGTTGTCAAAAATGAACAACATCCCTCCAATGACACGCAAATGTAAAATTCATAGGTTTTTCACCTGAATTTGAAGCACTTCGAGTTACTACCCAGCAAAAAATAATTGATGTCATACTTTACAAACGACATCTTAATCTCATCTAAAAATGCGATTGCATATTTTTCGCTTCTATAAACCAAATATTTCCTTACAAATAAAAACCGAGTTAAAAGTGAGGAAAGAGATGTTGAAAAGTCACTACAAATAACATATTTGAAGTACATCAAATTTTGGTGAAAAACCAATGAAATTTACATAAGCGTGTCATTGAAAGAATGTGGTTTATTTTTGACATCCAAATATCGGATTTTTACTGCATCTATGAATAAGATTAGATGTAGTTCAAAGTTGTCAAAAATTAACAACATCCCTCCAATGACACGCTAATGTAAAATTCATAGGTTTTTCACCAAAATTGGAAGTACTTCAAGTATGTTATTTGTGGTGAAAATTCTACTTCTTTTTCCTCACTTTTTTTGCTGGGTACCCAAAAGTGTGGAAAAAGATGTAGAATTTTCATCACAATTAGTAACCCGAAGTGCTTCAAATTCAGGTGAAAAACCTATGCATTTTACATTAGCGTGTCATTGGAGGGATGTTGTTCATTTTTGACAACTTTGAACTACATCTAATCTTATCTTTAGAAGCTTTAAAAATCCGATATTTGTATGTCAAAAATAAACCACATTCTTTCAATGAAACGCTTATGTAAATTTCATCAAAATTTGAAGTACTTCGAATATGTTGTTTGTAGTGACTTTTCTACATCTCTTTTCTCATTTTTAACTGTGTTTTAATTTGTAAGTATATGTTTGGTTTATAAAAGCGAAAAGCGCATTTTTAGATGTGGGAACTACCCAGCTAAAAATAATTGATGTCATACTTTACAAACGACATCTTAATCACATCTAAAAATGCGATTGCATATTTTTCGCTTCTATAAACCAAATATTTCCTTACAAATAAAAACCTAGTTAAAAGTGAGGAAAGAGATGTTGAAAAGTCACTACAAATAACATATTTGAAGTACATCAAATTTTGATGAAAAACCAATGAAATTTACATAAGCGTCCCAGCAAAAAATAATTGATGCCATACTTTACAAACGACATCTTAATCACATCTAAAAATGCGATTGCATACTTTTCGCTTTTATAAACCAAACATATACTTACAAATTAAAACACAGTTAAAAATGAGAAAAGAGATGTAGAAAAGTCACTACAACCCAGCAAAAAATAATTTATGTCATACTTTACAAACGACATCTTAATCACATCTAAAAATGCGATTGCATACTTTTCGCTTTTATAAACCAAACATATCCTTACAAATGAAAACACAGTTAAAAATGAGGAAAGAGATGTAGAAAAGTCACCACAAACAACATATTCGAATTACTTCAAATTTTGATGAAAAACCAATGAAATTTACATAAGCGTGGTTTATTTTTGACATATATCGGATTTTTACAGCTTCTAAAGATAAGATTAGATGTAGTTCAAAGTTGTCAAAAATGAACAACATCCTTCCAATGACACGCTAATGTAAAATTCATAGGTTTTTCACCTGAATTTGAAGCACTTCGGGTTACTAGTTGTGATGAAAATTCTACATCTTTTTCCACACTTTTTTTGCTGGATATAGATTAAGAAATATCAAGAAAATTTAAAATTCTTAAGCATATTATTGGTTTCGTCTACCGATTTTAAAATGAAAACAGGAATGACAATATAGTATGTAATGCCGGCCATATGATTTTCTAACCAGTTATGAGTAGAATATGATTTTTGTTGTAATGTTTGGGAGATACATTATTGACCGAACAAACTTATTTAAGTATTCAAATTGGAGGAATTGACGTTGTGGGATTAAATGAAATAATGGAGAAAATTCAACTAGCTAGAATATGTTTAGTTCTTAAGTCAGAACATTTTTTATCTTGAAAATTGTGACCTGTAGTTTGACAGCAACGTGCTATAGAAGCATCAGCAAAATGTGTATTGACGATACAAAGACTACATTACAGAAATTATTATGTTAACATGTTTACGTTGCAAAAATTCAGTCCAAAATTAATTTTAAATGAAAAGTTTAACCATATGGAAATCCATCTAAAATTTCGATCTTTTTAATATGCATGTTATTCCTTCACTAAAAAAGTTACCGCACCAAAAGAGATGAAGTTTTGTATAATTATATAATTTTTAAGATGAGAAAAATAAGTATTTTTGGCAACAGTTTTGCTTTTTTTATTACATTATCTTAAACAGAAAATTGTTCTTCACAACCTTGTTTTTGTGTTTTTAATAAATCGCTATAATATTGCATATTTTAGATAATGGTATTCATTTTTATGAAAATAATTAAAATAATTAAAAAAAGAGCATTTTATAAACTGCTTTCGGAGCGGTAGTTTTTTATATATCGTCATATGAAATCCAAAAAGCCCTAAGTTACATTCAACAAATTTTTCAGTAGAAGCAAAAACCGTCTAAAATGATAAATATACCAAAAATGTTCAACATTTTCTCAAGTTAAGCTTATTTCTTATTGACAAACTATTATTTCAAGAAAAATTTGCAGTTTTTGTTTAACTTACGGAGATATGAAACTTACGCCCTTGAGAATTTGTTTTTTTCTGAAACCCAAAAGGGCGTAAGTTACATTAAAAAATACTAAGTTTTAACATTTTCAACTAAATTTAAATCGGTTTTTGTTGGTCAAATAGGCCAAAACATGGAAGGCATAAGGCTTCTTTGTTTTCATAAAGGTTTTCGGGAATTGGAATTTTTCTTTGAAAAAATTCTAAAACTGTTAAAATAATCTATAAATTACAAGGATTCGTTAAAAGTGGCATTTTTGTTTCATTTGATGCCAACTTATAACATTTCACAGCTTCGAAGTTAAAAATTCAAAAGAATTTGAAAATTTTCATGAATTTTAAGGTAATTTTAATACATAACCTTTTAGAGCCAATCTTTAGGTGAAAGATTAGCGATTAAATTAAAATTAATCCTCGAAAGATGTTTTTGAGTACTCAATTAGTTAATTTTGTTTGCAAGTTTAAGCGCCTAATGGAGGTGGTTTAATCTTAAGCACGAAATGCAAAAGTGTAAACAGCTGATGCAAAAAAATTAATAAAATTTTTATAAATATAAGTATTAAAATGTTCTATTTATTGATTAGTATAAATTATGGACACTTCAAAATACATTTTTTTGTTTTTAATTTAAGTCTTCATTAATTTTCATATTAAATTTACAATTGTCTTCTTCTTTTTTATAAAATATCCCAGCAAAAAATAATTGATGTCATACTTTACAAACTACATCTTAATCACATCTTAAAATGCGATTACATATTTTTCACTTTTATAAACCAAATATTTCCTTACAAATGAAACCCCAGTTAAAAGTGAGGAAAGAGATGTGGAAAAATCATTACAAATAACATATTTGAAGTACATCAAGATTTGGTGAAAGAGTAGTGAAATTTACATAAGCGTGTCATTAAGAGAATGTGTTTTATTTTTGACACCCAAATATCGGATTTTTACTGCTTCTAAAAATAAGATCAGATGTAGTTCAAAGCTGCCAAAAATGAACAACATCCCTCCAATGACACGCTAATGTAAAATTCATAGGTTTTACACCCGAATTTGAAGCACTTCGGGTTACTAGTTGTGATGAAAATTCTACATCTTTTTCCACACTTTTTTTGCTGGGAAACAACATATTCGAAGTACTTCAAATTTTGATGAAAAACCAATGAAATTTACATAAGCGTTTCATTGAAAGAATGTGGTTTATTTTTGACATACAAATATCGGATTTTTACAGCTTCTAAAGATAAGATTAGATGTAGTTCAAAGTTGTCAAAAATGAACAACATCCCTCCAATGACACGCTAATGTAAAATTCATAGGTTTTTCACCTGAATTTGAAGCACTTCGGGTTACTAGTTGTGATGAAAATTCTACATCTTTTTCCACACTTTTTTTGCTGGGGTGTCATTGAAAGAATGTGGTTTATTTTTGACATCCAAATATCGGATTTTTACTGCATCTATGAATAAGATTAGATGTAGTTCAATGTTGTCAAAAATGAACAACATCCCTCCAATGACACGCTAATGTAAAATTCATAGGTTTTTCACCAAATTCTACTTCTTTTTCCTCACTTTTTTTGCTGGGTTGTGATGAAAATTCTACATTTTTTTCCACACTTTTTTTGCTGGGTTGTTTGTAAAGTATGACATCAATTATTTTTTGCTGGGATATATCCTATAGTATAATATTGTATAATTCGTAATACCTTTAATAATGCATTTTAAAATATACATATATAGTGCACCAATGAAAGAAATGTCGAAGTGCTTTACGTGAGTACCTGCCGTGTTGGCCTATCTCACGGTGGACTTTTTCAACCACTGGGTGAGCTTTGTGACGACTCAAATGTTCAATGAAGAAATCAGGTAGCAATTTTTGTACATGGCTAAGCCAGTCCACGTACAAGCACTTTGCTCGAGTACTTGAGCTATATAATCTCTGACCATTGCTGCCCCGTTGTTTAACTTCTGAGATGTAAAACATCACTTCCGTTTACAACCACGCAGATGGAATGGCCTCTGTTGATTCGGCAACAGCACCTAGAGACGTAACCGTTAGACCGAAGTACTAATCCATCAATTAAGCCGAGACTTTGTTCTTACTCACAGTGACACACTGTGGTAATCCTGATATGAATAGAGTTTACTCTGAACATATCTGGACAAGGAAGGAAAATTCAATGGTATCATTTGTATATGATACCTTTCATCTATCATCATTCAACCCAGCACACTTCTCATTCATCCTCATAAGAGAAAAACATACCACACGATTATTCTAGGTAAACGGGTGGGTGAGGCCCGCATACCCCACATTCATCCCGTACCATATACAATTAACACCAACTCATTTCCAACGATTAGTCCCACAGTCACTCCTCTGTGGTATCTGTTGTCTCGGCAACAGCACCGAACTTATCCCGAAATATTGACTTTACCTTACATCGGGGTATAGAGGTGCTCTATACCCCGGGATTGCAATACACCATGATGGGATCCATCATCATGGACACATGCCCAGGGGGGAGTGCACCAATGAAAATTCGCTTAAGAATGTTCTTTGGTTGTAAGCCCTCATTTTAATGCCGAACTATTTTTCCAAATACGAACCCATGTTCGCTAATGTTAAAAACATGAACCAGTTTATTATCAGTTGAACCCATGCATTTACTACTTTTTTGCATGTCTTTTTTTGCTGGGTATATGCAGTAAAAATCCGATATGTATGTTAATAACCACGTTCTTTCAATGACACGCTAATGTAAATCTCATTGGTTTTCACCAAAATTTGATCTAGGTACTTCAAATATTTTATTATTTTGTAATAATTTCTACATTCCTTTCCCCACTTTTAATTAGGCTTTTATTTGTAAGAAAATTGTTGGTTTATAAAAGGGAAAAAAATAGAATGGGTGTCTCAGTTTCTGATATTTGTACTAGTTGCAATTGTACTGAGGATTGAGCTCACATCATTTTTAAATGTCATAAATATGAGAATCAACGGAGCAATTTTCCTTCAATTAGTAGACACAACCAACTTTATGAATTCATTGAAAGCGAGGGGGATGGATAAAATCACTCATATCATTGAGTTTCTAAAATCCATAGATTTGGCACTTTAATGAGGTTTTTTACAGAAGTTATATACATATGTATAATCTTATATATACGAAGTATATATTTTGATTTGTATTTATATGTATATGATCCTTCACTATGAGTAAAGGGACTCATCATCATCTCATTTGCTCATCATGATATTAGAACATATGAGCTAGTTTTTTTTGGCTAAAATTGGTGATGGCGTTGTATAATTTTAATTACAGGCCAAATAAATCTTAGGTTTGGATACTAAGACCGGGGTTTTGAGTTGGCAATCAAATGGCAATTAATAATTAGGTTAGTTAATCTAAAAATAAATTTAATCCAATGTTAATACCATTTGATGTTTTTGAGTACAATATTAAACTTCGCAGTGTTGCTATACAAAACAACAGAAAATGTCACTGTTTGTTATCAAAACAATGAATATTTTATAAAAAAAGAAGAAGAAAATTGTAAATTTAATATGAAAATTAATGAAAACTTAAATTAAAAACAAAAAAATGTATTTTGAAGTGTCCATAATTGATACTAATCAATAAATAGAATATTTTAATGTTTATATTTATACAAATTTTATTAATTTTTTTGCATCAGCTGTTTACACTTTTGCATTTCGTGCTTAAGATTAAACCATCTCAATTAGGCGCTTAAACTTGCAAACAAAATTAACTAATTGAGTACTCAAAAACATCTTTCGAGGATTAATTTTAATTTAATCGCTAATCTTTCACCTAAAGATTGGCTCTAACTTAAAAAACAAACAAAAAGGGAAAAATCTGTTGTCACATTTTTAGATGTGAATAAGATGTCGTTTTATTTATATTTAATAAACAAATTGTGTTACCGTGAATCCTGTAATTTATGATAGTTGATAATTTTGTATATAAAATTGCCTTTAATATTTTATGTTTTTGTAAAAAGGAGCTTTTGTTTTTTGTTAATGATTGGAGGGATCCAATTTTTTGTAGACATTTGTTTTGATGCATTCAATCAAAATCATCAATAAAATCGAACTTTTAGTTTGCCGTTCGCTTTTTAAAAAAGGGAACTTGTCCATTGCTTTTCTCAGCTGAGAGGAGATACATTTAGTTTTTAGTTATAAGATTTTTATATTGTTAGGCCTAAGAATACTGATCTATTATTTTAAAAAACGTATAAACATTTTTCTGTTGCAAAGAGCACAAAAAATACATATGTATGTATGTACATATATGCATAATATGAATAATTTGTACATATATGAATAATTTGTTTTGTACATCCAAGACATAAATTAATTTATTTCATTTACGAGCACACACATCAAAAAACATAATGAGCATAAGTTGACAGTCAATATCAATGAATCTGTTTACTTTTATGGTCCTAAATGGACAAAATTGTTGACGGCAGTAGGTATACAAATTTCACGACAAAATAACTCTTCCCTATTCTATTTTCTGCTAGAGAAGCAACATAAAACCACAAATAGCAACAAAATTCGAATGGATTTATGGACGCTGTTCACGTTATTCTTACCTCATAAAAGCGTTTATTGTGATTTGACCAAAACGATTGATTCCATTCTTCTACTTCAATTCGTTTTTCTCGTAGCTGCATATCGAGGAAACTTTCATGTTTTGCGATGCAGCGAACATAGGGTCGTAAATTTGATTTCTTATCTGGAGGTCCTATGTAGTCATATTTAATTAAATGAGGGTCTGGTTTGTCGTGAAAACTTTTCAATTTCTGTTCTGATTTGGAAGAATACTTTCTTACATACTGCAACAATAAACATTATATTAGAATTTTGGTATACTAAGAAACTACATTATCTTACATTAAAAATGTTTTTATTACAACATTTACTCATAATTTTTCAAATAATTTTATATATTAGGCTTGAGATGAAAATAAATAACGATTTAAGGTCCAATAATTGTTATCGTCCTGAACAAAACTTATTACTTAAGAACCCACAATTCCAACAGCTGTTTTTATTTGTTGTGAGGAAAGTTTCTGTAATTGGTGGTATAAGTGTGTATCAAGGTGAATTCAGATAAGGTGGTGGTCAAGTTATATTAATTATAAGCAAGGCCAGGGCATACTTAGAAAGGAGACTACATCACTACAACAATACAAAAACAACATGTATCGTGTTTTAGACGCACATAAAGAAAACAACCCGACGAAAAATAAAACAAACCGTAACAGCTGTTTTAACAAAATAAACATTTTTTTTGGTGTGGTGAGTTATTTTTGTTTACAAATATGTGTTTCTGCACGTGGAAAAGACGAAAAACTCGTTTTCATTATTTACATTTTCAATATGTGTTTATGCACGTGGAAAAAATTCAAAAAAATTGATTTTCATGATTTACATTAAAAAAAATATTTTTGATCAATTAAAATATGTGTATAAATGTGGAAAGGAACAAATCTGATAAAATATAAATATATTTGGGATTTTGCCTTTTAATAAAAAACATTCAAAAAATGTTACTATGGTCATATATATAAAATGATATATAACTGCTATCGGACGATCTTGTGCACGATAAAAACCTATATAGAACTTTAAGACGGATGGCATACATTTTTTTCCGGATTTCATCGTTCTAGGGTGTGTACTACAACAACAAACTTTTTTTTACAAAAAATGTTACTATAGACGTATATATAAAATGATATATAAGTGCTATCGGACGATCTTGTGCACGATAAAAACCTATATAGAACTTTAAGTTGGAAGTGTAGAAATCGGATGGCATACATTTTTTTCCGGATTTCATCGTTCTAGGGTGTGTACTACAACAACAAACTTTTTTTTTTACAAAAAATGTTACTATAGCCGTATATATAAAATGATATATAACTGCTATCGGACGATCTTGTGCACGATAAAAACCTATATAGAACTTTAAGTTGGAAGTGTAGAAATCGGATGGCATACATTTTTTTCCGGATTTCATCGTTGTAGGGTGTGTACTACAACAACAAACTTTTTTTTTACAAAAAATGTTACTATAGCCGTATATATAAAATGATATATAACTGCTATCGGACGATCTTGTGCACGATAAGAACCTATATAGAACTTTAAGTTGGAAGTGTAGAAATCGGATGGCATACATTTTTTTCCGGATTTCATCGTTCTAAGGTGTGTACTACAACAATAAACTTTTTTTTTACAAAAAATGTTATTATGGCCGTATATATAAAATTATATATAAGTGCTATCGGACGATCTTGTGCACGATAAAAACCTATATAGAACTTTAAGTTGGAAGTGTAGAAATCGGATGGCATACATTTTTTTCCGGATTTCATCGTTCTAGGGTGTGTACTACAACAACAAACTTTTTTTTTTACAAAAAATTTTACTATAGCCGTATATATAAAATGATATATAAGTGCTATCGGACGATCTTGTGCACGATAAAAACCTATATAGAACTTTAAGTTGGAAGTGTAGAAATCGGATGGCATACATTTTTTCCGGATTTCATCGTTCTAGGGTGTGTACTACAACAACAAACTTTTTTTTTTACAAAAAATGTTACTATAGCCGTATATATAAAATGATATATAACTGCTATCGGACGATCTTGTGCACGATAGAAACCTATATAGAACTTTAAGTTGGAAGTGTAGAAATCGGATGGCTTACATATTTTTCCGGATTTCATCGTTCTAGGGTGTGTACTACAACAACAAACTTTTTTTTTACAAAAAATGTTATTATGGCCGTATATATAAAATGATATATAAGTGCTATCGGACGATCTTATGCACGATAAAAACCTATATAGAACTTTAAGTTGGAAGTGTAGAAATCGGATGGCATACATTTTTTTCCGGATTTCATCGTTCTAAGGTGTGTACTACAACAACAAACTTTTTTTTTACAAAAAATGTTACTATAGCCGTATATATAAAATGATATATAACTGCTATCGGACGATCTTGTGCACAATAAAAACCTATATAGAACTTTAAGTTGGAAGAGTAGAAATCGGATGGCATACATTTTTTTCCGGATTTCATCGTTCTAGGGTGTGTACTACAACAACAAACTTTTTTTTTACAAAAAATGTTACTATAGCCGTATATATAAAATGATATATAACTGCTATCGGACGATCTTGTGCACAATAAAAACCTATATAGAACTTTAAGTTGGAAGTGTAGAAATCGGATGACATACATTTTTTTCCGGATTTCATCGTTCTAGGGTGTGTACTACAACAACAAACTTTTTTTTTACAAAGAATGTTTTTATGGCCGTATATATAAAATGATATATAAGTGCTATCGGACGATCTTGTGCACGATAAAAACCTATATAGAACTTTAAGTTGGAAGTGTAGAAATCGGATGACATACATTTTTTTCAGATTTCATCGTTCTAGGGTGTGTACTACAACAACAAACTTTTTTTTTACAAAAAATGTTATTATGGAAGTATATATATATATTGATATATAACTGCTATCGGACGATCTTGTGCATGATAAAAACCTATATAGAACTTTAAGTTGGAAGTGTAGAAATCGGATGACATACACTTTTTTCCGGTTTTCATCGTTCTAGGGTGTGTACTACAACAACAAACTTTTTTTTTTACAAAAAATTTTATTATGGCCGTATATATAAATTGATATATAACTGCTATCGGACGATCTTGTGCACGATAAAAACCTATATAGAACTTTAAGTTGGAAGTGTAGAAATCGGATGGCATACATTTTTTTCCGGATTTCATCGTTCTAGGGTGTGTACTACAACAACAAACTTTTTTTTACAAAAAATGTTATTATGGCCGTATATATAAAATGATATACAAGTGCTATCGTACGATCTTGTGCACGATAAAAACCTATATAGAACTTTAAGTTGGAAGTGTAGAAATCGGATGGCACACATCTTTTTCCGGATTTCATCGTTCTAGGGTGTGTACTACAACAACAAACTTTTTTTTACAAAAAATGTTATTATGGAAGTATATATAAATTGCTATATAACTGCTATCGGACGATCTTGTGCACGATAAAAACCTATATAGAACTTTAAGTTGGAAGTGTAGAAATCGGATGACATACATTTTTTTCCAGATTTCATCGTTCTAGGGTGTGTACTACAACAACAAACTTTTTTTTTTACAAAAAATGTTATTATGGAAGTATATATAAATTGCTATATAACTGCTATCGGACGATCTTGTGCACGATAAAAACCTATATAGAACTTTAAGTTGGAAGTGTAGAAATCGGATGGCATACATTTTTTTCCGGATTTCATCGTTCTAGGGTGTGTACTACAACAACAAACTTTTTTTTACAAAAAATGTTATTATGGAAGTATATATGTATAAATTGCTATATAACTGCTATCGGACGATCTTGTGCACGATAAAAACCTATATAGAACTTTAAGTTGGAAGTGTAGAAATCGGATGACATACATTTTTTTCCAGATTTCATCGTTCTAGGGTGTGTACTACAACAACAAACTTTTTTTTTACAAAAAATGTTATTATGGAAGTATATATAAATTGATATATAACTGCTATCGGACGATCTTGTGCACGATAAAAACCTACATAGAACTTTAAGTTGGAAGTGTAGAAATCAGATGACAAAATTTTTTTTCCGGATTTCATCGTTCTAGGGTGTGTACTTCAACAACAAACTTTTTTTTTTACAAAAAATGTTATTATGGAAGTATATATAAATTGATATATAACTGCTATCGGACGATCTTGTGTACGATAAAGACCTATATAGAACTTTAAGTTGGAAGTGTAGAAATCGGATGGCATACATTTTTTTCCGGATTTCATCGTTCTAGGGTGTGTACTACAACAACAAACTTTTTTTTTACAAAAAATGTTATTATGGAAGTATATATAAATTGATATATATCTGCTATCGGACGATCTTGTGCACGATAAAAACCTACATAGAACTTTAAGTTGGAAGTGTAGAAATCGGATGAAAAAATTTTTTTTCCAGATTTCATCGTTCTAGGGTTTGTACTGCAACAACAAACTTTTTTTTACAAAAAATGTTAATATGGCCGTATATATAAAATGATATATAACTGCTATCGGACGATCTTGTGCACGATAAAAACCCATATAGAACTTTAAGTTGGAAGTGTGGAAATCGGATGGCATACATTTTTTTCCGGATTTCATCGTTCTAGGGTGTGTACTACAACAACAAACTTTTTTTTTACAAAAAATGTTACTATGGCCGTATATATAAAATGATATATAACTGCTATCGGACGATCTTGTGCACGATAAAAACCTATATAGAACTTTAAGTTGGAAGTGTAGAAATCGGATGGTATACATTTTTTCCGGATTTCATCGTTCTAGGGTATGTTCTACAACAACAAACTTTTTTTTACAAAAAATGTTATTATGGAAGTATATATAAAATGATATATAACTGCTATCGGACGATCTTGTGCACGATAAAAGCCTATATAGAACTTTAAGTTGGAAGTGTAGAAATCGGATGGCATACATTTTTTTCCGGATTTCATCGTTCTAGGGTGTGTACTACAACAACAAACTTTTTTTACATAGTTTTATTATGGAAATATATAGAAAATTATATATAACTTTAAGTTGGAAGTGTAGAAATCGGATGGCATATATTTTTTTCCGGATTTCATCGTGCTAGGGTGTGTACTACAACAAACTTTTTTTTTACAAAATATTTTATTATGGAAGTATATAGAAAATTATATATAACTGCTATCGGACGATCTTGTGCACGATAAAAACCTATATAGAACTTTAAGTTGGAAATATACAAATCGGATGGCATAATTTGTTTTGTGGATTTCATCGTTCTAGGGTGTGTACTACAGCAACAAACTTTTTTTACAAAAAATGTGACTATATCCGTATATAGAAAATTATATATAACTGCTATCGGAAGATCTTTGCACGATGAAAACATATATAGAACTTTAAGTCGGAAGTGTAGAAATCGGATGGCATAATCTGTTTGAGATTTTAGGTAGGGTCAACTGTGGACCGACCCTTACAAAATTCAACAGATAAATTTTGTTTCATATAAAAGTTGTTGTCGAATTTTATAGCTATTTTTTTAAGCCAGTTATGAGTGGTAGTAATTTCCCGAGGTGGACCTTATATCGGGGATAAGTTAAATTATGGACCGATCCCCTTAAATTTGACAAAACAATTTTGACTCCTTGTTTATGTGGAATTTCTTTGCTATATTGGTATTTTTATTACAATTATTGGAGTTAATATCTTTTTCTGAAGGGGAACTTATATGGGGGTAGGGTCAATTTTGAACCAACCCAGAAAGGTTTTGGATCATATAAATCTAGTAAAATAATTTCCTGATCCTCATAAAATTTGGCAAAAAGATTTTAGTTCCTATAAAACTTGTTTTTGTCGTTCTTCTTCGCTATACTGGAATATTGAAGCTCAATAATAAACTCCATCAACTAAAAATATTTTGGCAAATATTGGCTAAGACCCTAGTCTATACTTTTATGGATTTTAGACCAATATTTCGGTGTAAAAGTTCCTTGGCTCCCTGATGAGTTTATCTTATACCGATATTGTCCATTTTCAATAACAAACTCAATCTTAGACTGTAATAAGATCCCAGCATATACTTTTATGGATATTAGACCAATATTTCAATGTGTTACAAACGGTGTAAAATGTTCCTTAATATCTTTTTCTGAAGGGGAACTTATATGGGGGTAGGGTCAATTTTGAACCAACCCAGAAAGGTTTTGGATCATATAAATCTAGTAAAATAATTTCCTGATCCTCATAAAATTTGGCAAAAAGATTTTAGTTCCTATAAAACTTGTTTTTGTCGTTCTTCTTCGCTATACTGGAATATTGAAGCTCAATAATAAACTCCATCAACTAAAAATATTTTGGCAAATATTGGCTAAGATCCTAGTCTATACTTTTATGGATTTTAGACCAATATTTCGGTGTAAAAGTTCCTTGGCTCCCTGATGAGTTTATCTTATACCGATATTGTCCATTTTCAATAACAAACTCAATCTTAGACTGTAATAAGATCCCAGCATATACTTTTATGGATATTAGACCAATATTTCAATGTGTTACAAACGGTGTAAAATGTTCCTTGACTCCCTGATGGGTTGTGTCTTCCAAGTGGTGATTTAGCGATCTTGAAAGTGACGGAACTAATAGGGAATCACATTGTTCGCCGGTCTCTGGTAAGATTTTAGGTTGATAGTCATGCTGCATTTAAAGCATTAATATGTCATAGCTGTATTCTTGCGTAGTCGTAGAATGAAGAAAAGATCTAAGTATTATTATGAGACCGTTTACAATAAGGCTGTGTTGGGTACCAGGACCCTGCAATATACACAAATGAGGTATCTGGCGAACTGATACGATGAGGCTCGAATCTTGTCCCATATGAACGAAACAAGAAGTTAAAGCCACCCCTTTTTCATTTTTTAGGTTGATCTCCGGTGGATTCCGTGACTCTTTCAACCAGTCATGGAATATAGAATGAATTGCACATTATATATGGCCGTTTTAAAAATACTTGATTCTAATGAAACCGGGATTATTATTGGGGTAGATGGTGTACACCAAGAACACTTGCACTGGCTATAAAACATTATTAAAATACATACATTTTTCTTAGCACAAAATAAATATGTCTAGTAATTTGTTTTTGTTTCATTTGTTTACGTTTTTACAGAAACTCACCACACAACAATCAAAAACAGCTGTTAGGGTTTGCTGTTTTATCAAAAGGTTGTTTTATTAACGGGTATTATTTGTTTACGAGTTGCTTGGTATTTTTAGATTTTTTACATAAATAACTCAAAATATTAACGAAGTTTTTCTCCGTTTAACGGAAATTTTTAAATATAAAAATGTAAACAATAACAAACTTTGACAACTACATAAACCAGGCGAATTAAGATAAAAATTATCAGCTGATTGAATAACACCAAATATCTATATATAATATATATATAACACATAAAACCATAAGTACGGCGAATTCATTTGATAAAATTAAAAAAAAATGTAAACAATAACAAACTTTGACAGCTACATAAACCAGGCGAATTAAGAAAAAAATTATCAGCTTATTTGAATAACACCAAATATATATATAATATATATATAACACATAAAACCATAAGTACGGCGAATTCATTTGATGAAAATTTTTTGTAAAATGTTTATATTTTATTAAAAAATAAAGATATTAAAATATGTGAAGAAAATATATCCTGAATTAAATAATATTTGTTTCAAACGAAAAATTCTATTCCGACAGATTAATTTGCAAAATTTAAGTAAAACTTAATTTTGTGTGAAAAATAAACATAAAAAGTACATATTCATGAAAAAATTATATTACGAATGAAGGAATCTTTGTTGCGAATGAATAATCCTACTCCGGCGGAGTAATTTTCCAAATTTGGCCATAACGTAGCAGCCGCCGGCCGGCAGTTTTTTGGGTTTTGTTATCTAAAGCGTTCCGGAACAGATTTTTTTTAGTTAATCACGTTATCTACATAGTGTAATACCCCATTTACTCATACACGAAATCTACTAGATTTCATTTAAAATCTCTTTACAAATCTAGACCGTTTACACTTACTATTTTTGACGTTTAGGAAGATTTAATTTTTGCAAATATTTCATGAAGTTGTGTTTAATATGAAAAATAAGAAGGAGATATGTAATATTTATTAAAATTTTATTTCCAATAAAAAATAGATATTTAAATATAATGCCATGTTTCCACTGAGGCGTTTTGACCAAATCTAGTTGATTTGGGCAAAACTAGTTGAAGTCATGTAGATTTTCTTCCTTCACGAAGGGTCATCCTTCACGAAGGTAGTCACTGAGACAGGGAAATCAACAGAAAGTCCGCCTTGAATCCTTTGATTCACGCACTTAAGTGTGCAAGTCCCGAAATCCATCAAGCACTTAAGTGTGCAAGTCCCGAAATCCATCAAGCGTCTGTTCCAGATTGGACGGCTTGATAGTCTGTCTGCTCCCAGTGGGACGGCAGTTTATAGTCCTGGCAGTAGGCCAAAAATGCAACAAAACCACCCCCCCACAAAAATGTCAGAGAAGAAAGAATGCCCCTCGTATCCGGTCCGGGGCTTGATAATATCCGGAGAACCTATTCCCACAGCGCACAGTGGGGCAGAATGGAAATTTTTTGGAAATAAATCTGGCATTTCTAAACGGCTGATCCGATCGGGATAAAATTTGGCGTGAGCGTAGCCAAGGTGTATTCGAGTTTAAGTTTTGAAGATGAACCCTGCAGATGCTCCAGGGACGGCGCTGTGGCGGCTCAAAGTAGGGTACCTACGACATGTAAAATTTTTAAACTCGTGCCATTTTTTTGTTTTTCACCCAAATTTTTATATTTTGTGAAAGCGCTCGACGAGATCTTGAAAAAACATGCTTGGACATACTACTTATCTCTTATAATATCCGAGTTATAGGCATTTAAAAATTTAGTGATACAAAATTTACCATACCTTGGTCCGCCTTTTTTTGAATACCGGGCGTAATTTTGGACCAAATGGACTCAATTTTTTCTTGTTAGTTAGACTACAAAATTTCCAATAATATACAAAAAATTTTAGATCAATATCATTTACTGATCCAAAAATATACGTTTTTTAATTTAAAAATTCTCGGGGGAGTTTTCCAGATTTTTCCTACCGAGCGCGTCCCCGGGTGGCGGATAGGGGGTGGTGATGGACCATCTGTCCTCTCCCAGCTTTAATTTCACTTAAGCTGAGGGAGGGCAGATTGTCCACCACCTGGGAATATTATATTCCCCGCGGACCAAAAAACTGGAAAAAAAAAAAAACAAATATGGAAAATAAAAATAAAAAGATAAAAGTTACGGTGCAGGGCCTAAATAACCCAGTACCGGCGGCAAGTGTTGATCTACTCGCGAGTCACGTGTCGTCGTCATCCTGCAATCGTGAGCAGAATACTACTACGGAGGTGGGTACCTTGGCCTCCGTGGCGGACAATGCGTCAAGTGTACAGCATGCCGCTGGCAAAAATATAGGGGTGAAAGAGAAGGATGTACTCGGAGAGAGCTCTAAGCTACCTCAGCCTTTAAATATAGGTGAGGGTTCCGACTCTGAATCCTCAGATGATAATAATAATAATACCGTTATAGCAAATCCCAAAAAGGATGAAGTAGAGCAAATGGTGAAAGAGGTGAGTGATAGCATAGCTAAACTACCTATTACTAAGAAAAGACTTTCTGGAGCACAGAGGAGGAAGTTGAAAAAGATGCTTCAGGAAATCATAGTTAGTCAATCCCACGACACTCCAAAGGAAAAATCGGACTCTCTCACAAGATCTGAGGCAAAAAGGACCAGGTCTCCCGAGGAGTTGACAACTGAGAATAAACCTAAGAAGAAAAAGAGCTCCCCGTCTTCTAATACACAGTCGAAGCCAAGCCATACTTCACTCAAAGGAATCTCAAGTGAGAATCCTGCGAGTAAGGGTGACAACGCCAAGCCATATATTCCGAAGACGAACACGTCGGCGAAATCAACCTCGAAGGTAAGGGTATCTCAAAAGAAGCCCCGAAAAACGAGGAAGGAGAAGCTAGACGGAGGAAAAGGAAAAGAGACGCCACCATACGCCAAAGTTGCCAGAAATAGGCACCGGGACGATCTCTGCTATGCAGTTTACGATGCCGGTAATCCGACAGGCAAAATTCCAAAAGACCAACAGAGTAAAATAGAAGACCTGGTCAACAATAAGATAGTGGACCATGCAATCGCTTCAAAGGGCAAACAACCAATAGAGAGCGAGAGCTGCGAGTTCAGCATGGGCGTGATGTTGATGAGGTTGGCATCTCACCAATGTGTTAGCACCCTAAAGAACTTGGTGGAAAGTATCCCTCCTCCCTGGGACGGCGCTAGGCTGGGACTGGCAAAGAAGAGCGAGCTTCCGGTGCTCTTAAAGTCCACTGTCTACATAAAAGGATGGTGCAGTAAACTGGCTAATGAACGTATACTGGAAATTCTTGGAGGTCAAAATGCTGAGCTGGCCGTGGAAAAATGGGATGTCTTTTACAGGAAAGAAGAACCTGAGGGAACTTTATTTGTAATAGGTATCGACCAGAAATCCATGGCTAGTCTTGCCAAGAATAAAGGTAGGGCTTACTTCGCCTCTAAATCTGTCATATTCAAAATTGGGAAGGTGCCGATTGGAAGGGCTGTTACAACAAGCCTCGAAAAGGACACTAAAAAACCTAAGACCACAGCATCAGTATCCACTACTGATAACGTTGAGGAGTCAAATCCTAAAATCGAGGAATTTACCATTAACTCGCCAGAAGAAAGTGTAGTTGCCCTTTCCAAAATTGGGAAGGCGCCGATTGAAAGGGCTGTCAAAACCGGCCCCGACAAGGACACTAAAACACCAAAGACAGTACCCAAAGCATCATTAGCAAGTACTAGCAATGTTGAGGAGTCAAATCCTAAAAGCGAGGAGGAAATCACTCACCCGCCAGAAGACAGAACAGCAATGCTCTCCAGAAATGGGAATGTGTCTATTAAAAATACTGCTATTCCTATGCCTGATAAGGACACCGCAGTGCCATCAACAGCACTCACGGCATTAATAGCCAACGCTCTGATGGCTAAAATCAACACAGGTAAAATACATATAGCTTTAATCCAGGAACCTTGGACGATTCGCAACAAGGTTTCTGGATTAAATCACGTAAATTTCCAACTTTTCTACGCTGATACAGGATCTCGCCCGAGAACATGTATCTTATGTCACAAGAACTTATGTTTTCTCCTCTCAACAGGATTATCAACATCGGATGCAACGGTGCTGAAGCAAGGTCGTGGCAACATAGTCCTTGCATCTATTTACCTGCCTTTCGATTCTCCGACATTACCACCAACGTCGGATCTGATGAAACTGGTTGAAGAGGCACAAAGGAAAAATAAGAAAATTGTAATAGGTTGTGATGCCAACTCGCACCATGTAGCTTGGGGTAGTACAAACACCAATCGCAGGGGACAAGCCCTCATGGATTTCTTTAATACTAAAGACTTGATAACATTGAACTTAGGTAATAAAGCTACCTTCGTCAATAGAATCAGAGAAGAAGTATTAGATATAACTATATGTTCAGAAGAGCTTATAAACGAAATTCAGGATTGGAGAGTTTCGGACGAGCACTCCTTTTCTGATCATCGGTACATAAGATTCAAAATACTAAGGCCGCCACCAAAGCCGATAAAGTTTCGGAATAAGTCTAAAACTAATTGGACAATGTTCGGGACCTTACTAAAGAACCGTTTAGGTCAGGACACTTTTCAATGTCGAAATAAAGAGGATATAGATGCCAAAGTGGAAACGTTCACAAGTTCCCTGGTTGAATCGTTCGAGGACAGCTGCCCTCTGCGAGAGCGGAGATCTGCCCAGGAAAAACCCTGGGTAACTGGGGAGATCCGGAACCTTGGGAAGACTCTTCGCAAACTATTTAACCGGGCACGGCGTAAAAAGACCGCAGTATACTGGGATGAGTATCGTAATAAACTAGGTGAATATAAGAAAATCGTTCGAAAAGCCAAACGAGACTCCTGGAAACTTTTCTGTGAACAGGTAGATAGCGTAAATGACGTATCGAAGATAAAAAAATTCCTATCCAAAACTCATGTCCAACCGGAATCTATGATCGATGACACGGGCAGGAGGCTTGAGGATATGGAGGAGACAATGAAACTCCTAATGGATTCTCATTTCCCACCCGGTATATCGAATTACATAGATGAACCGATATTGGAGGAAGGGGAGGGTAACACGGAAATAGTTATTACAACTGACATGGTTAAAGGGGCAATCAAGAGCTTTGCTCCCTATAAAGCTGCAGGGCCGGATGGAATTTTCCCGGCACTTTTGCAGATGGAGGCGGGACTGGTTTCCGTACATCTGTCACAGATATTCACTGCATGCTTAATATTGGCATATACCCCAGTTAAATGGCAGGATGCAAGGGTAATATTTATACCCAAACCAGGGAAACCTAGCTATGCGACACCTAAGTCCTATCGACCGATAAGTCTTACGTCCTTCCTACTTAAAACCTTGGAACGGATAGTCGATAGCATGGTTAAAAGCAGCATACCATACAATGACCTTAAATATAAGCAGCATGCTTATGTAAAGGGACGATCGGTGGAAACCGCTTTAAATGAAGTTGTCCACTACATAGGTGAATCTTTCGATAGCAAACTGTATACACTGGCAGTATGCATTGACATCGAAGGCGCTTTCAATAACGTGCACACTGATACCCTTATCCAATCCCTAGACCAGTTTTATGTTGACCGGGTGCTCCGTAACTGGATCAACTACATGCTAAGGAACAGATGGATAAGCTGCGAGATGTACGATATAACTATCAGGAAAAAGGTATTTCGCGGTATACCACAGGGTGGCATTTTGTCACCTTTACTCTGGGTCACCACGATTAATAGCCTCCTAAGGACCCTAACCGAGAAAGGACTTAGACCTGTCTGCTATGCAGACGATGTCATAATACTTTTAAAGGGAAAGGATCCAAATTACTTGTGTAGAAGAGCTGAGGAGGCTCTGAATACGGCCTTGAACTGGGCTCAACCGAGAGGCCTCAATGTTAACCCGGCGAAGACGGAAATCTGTCTTTTCACAAGAAAGACAAAAATTTCTACATATACTGAACCTTGCTTCTTGGGCAAGAAGATACCGGTGACAGACAAAGTTAAGTACTTAGGTGTAATACTTGACCGGAAATTAAAATGGAGACACCACATAGAGGATAGGATCAACAAGGCACATCGGTGCTGGGCGATATGTAGGAGAACCATAGGCATGAAATGGGGTCTTAGTCCTACTATGACAAATTGGCTTTATAAAAGTGTAATTAGACCAATTCTAGCTTATGCTTCAATAATCTGGTGGACTGCTTTGGACAAAAAGTGTAATATCAAACTACTACAGGGAGTTCAGCGTACATGCTGCTTGGGTATAAGTGGTGCCATGTGTACTACTTCAACCAAGGCTCTGGAAACGTTGCTAGATATTCCACCCATTGAAACATATATAAGATATAAGGCGGCGCTTACAGCCGAACGGCTCTTTACTTTAGGCGAACTGGCCAAAAACGGTTATAGGACACGTCATCAATGTATACTGGACACATTGGAATGTTATACACATTCATCGGACGTACCTGATCGCATACCAGACACTGAATATGTCGGAAACTTTGAAACGCTAATCCCAGATAGAATGTCTTGGTCAAGCGGAATATTAGAGCAAATACCAGTAGGAATCCGTTGCTACACGGATGGCTCTAAATTAGGGGACAAAGTGGGTCTGGGGTTCTATATTGAAGACCCAGATCCTAATCATAACACAAGCTTCCAAGCAGAAGTACGAGCAATAACGGAATGTGTAAATTGGATTAGAATAAATATGGCGCCCACAGGGCTTAATATATTTACCGACAGCCAGAAGGCAATTTGTGCGATATCAGGTGATAGAATTAAATCTAAGACCGTATTGGATTGTAAGAAAGCTTTAACTGAATACTCTCCCAGAGGTAAGGTTCACATCATATGGGTACCAGGCCACTCGACAGTAATCGGCAACGAAAGGGCGAATGTAATAGCTTTAAAGGGAAGGGAGCTCGATGTAGTTAACCTGACAAACGCAAAACCATTCGACGCAACAAAAGCTGAATTAAAAATATGGATGAGAGAATCCCATAAGGCCTCTTGGAATAATGAAACGGTGGGTAGAACCACAAAGATTCTATGGGGTGACCCTGATGAGAGCAAGACGAGAAATCTTCTCAAAATGAGCAAGTCTGAGGTTAGTATGATGGTACGTATTCTCAGTGGACACACAGGATTACGAGCACATCTATACAAAATTGGACGTGCGAATTCAGACGAATGTAGAGCATGTGGAGAGGACAGTGAAACTCTGGAGCACTTTCTTTGCCATTGTCAGGCATTCGTCGAAGTTAGATCCAAGTATCTTGGAAGTGATGTTATTCCGGAAATAACATTCTTAACCAACACCGATTGGAAGATTCTTAGGAATTACGTCCAGGAAACTGAGTTTCTGAACATGGAAAAATAATACATTCAGTGAACAATTTTTTTTTTTTTCTTGAATTGGAGCGCACAACAGGCCCGATAGTGGCCTAGGTGTCTTTCTTCGGATTTGATGTAGTATACATCCTCCTATCAACCTAACCTAACCTAATTTAAAAATTCAAAAAATTTTAGATTTTTGGCGTTTTTTTGCCAAAAATGTGTCTTAACTCTTTTATTAATAAAATAAAATTTTCTTTAAGAACATATAACAATTTTATAGTTTTCTAAAAGGTATCTTTACGCAGAACGCTTTGGCGTAAAAAACTTGTCCTATTTTTTGAAAATGTTGCCACTGCGTCCTTCCGAATGTGACCTATTTTTTATCAAAACTTCAACTTTGGGCGACATGTTCTAAAATCCCAAAGCTGGGATCAGAAAACTGAAAGCACTTTTGGAAACCTCAATATGTTTTCTATTTACTCCAAAAGTATTTTCCCAGCCCTGAAAGAAATGTGGACCCTATGGGCAAAAAAGTAAAAAATCCTATTTTTGGGATTTTAATTTCTATTTTTGGGAATTGCGGGATGCCCTTTGACCTTTTCAATTTTTTTTTGCATTTTCTTATTTTAAATGACAAATTTAACAAGCGTTGAAAATTTCATTGAGTTTTGTTCATAAATAAAGATTTTGTCATATATTACATATTTGTTTAATTTCTAAAACTATGATTTATATCAAAATTTTAATAGGGTCGCAGATAGCTACAACAATTTAGTCCATATTTATCCCTTAATATCATTTTTTAGTTAGATATGGAAATTCTCGACCCTTTACAAAAAATTTCAAGCCAATATCTCAATTACATTCAAAAATATGTTCATTTGAACCTGTGTCCTTTACTTTCATCTTTTTCATATTTTAGTATTAAGTATGACAGAACATACATTTGGTGTTGAATAAAATATTTGGACATTATAATAGCTTTTTTTATTTGAAATGTTTATCTTAAACATAATACAATTAATTCTTACAACCTACTTATATAATTAATTCCTAACACTACTTATTTTCTATAAAATAATTTGTGATATCGGTATACATATCCAGAAGGTAATATAAGTCCTTTAAATCTTCCTTGTCTTGAGATGATAGAGTTTCATAACAAATCCATCTTTTTCGCATAGTTGAAAGAACAGGATCAGAAGATAGAAGTAAACTATTAAAAATATCTTCATTCTGTGATTGCCTGGAGCATTTTCTTGAGCTGAATAGTTGAACATGCTTAAAATCTCGATTCCTCGCTTCCTGGGCTTCTTCTGTTAACTCTCCAAGTGGAAGAATATTCGATTCAATTATTATTTGACCATGACACAATACTTTGTGTACTGTTGGTGTTAGTTCCCTCCATGGATACAGAGATACAAGTAATTTAGAAATTTCAGATGTATATTCCCCAAATCGATTTCCATTAATTTTATGTTTACTATTCAGTGCCATTAAAATAGTGTTAACTCTTCGAAGCAACTCCTTGTCGATTCCAGTTATTTTTGAAGAAATTTCAAAATCACAAAAAAATCTTCTCGCCGTATTACCGTCATTTGTACTACCGCAACTTGAAAGTGGTTTGTCGATGTTTAATCCCATCTGAACTTTAAATTCTTCTTGGATTCTGCTTTTTTCCGCAGCTCTCAGTTCTTTCAATTCTTCATTATTTTTTGTTGATTTAGTAAGATTCTCTGGCACACTTCTATATTTGAGGTCGTATGCTATGTGTAAAAAGTAATCCAAAAATCGTATTCTGGCATGAAGTGGTGAAATTCCGAAAGACAGGTCTTCTTCATTAATACTTCTGCTTTTGTTTATATTTGAGAATTGCGACTTTTTCTCATTACATATTGAGCATCTCCAGAAGGAAGAAGTTTCTGTTATGGCATTGCTGACCTTTCCATCAATCACTGTTAAGCTTAGCTGATATGATACGTTAATAGAGAATTCCTTTATTTTTATGCAAATGGGCTCCAGTGCATTTATTTCATCATTTAAATATTCCACTAAATCTTTTGTTGTTTTCTTTGACTCCTTTATATGTTCAAATCCAATGGGTCTACAAAAATTTTTTGAACCCGGAGTTGTATTGATATATATATCTTCAAATGAATTTCCGATGCTTGACGATGATGGATTAAGGGAATATGAACGAATTCATAATGGCACTAATGATGACATAAATACACTTTTGCAGTCTGCTAATGTCCGACTTCCACAAGCTTGTTTGTATTCTGGAAGTGCTGATAAACCGTCACATCCCCACTTACATATTAAGACAACATCACAGTTATGAATTTTCCTTAGTTGGTCTTCTGAAAAGTCTGACACAATTCTTGATCCTGTGTTTTCGAGCAAAGATGATATATCAATACAAGCTTCCACATCATTAACAGCAATAGGTGATGGTGGATAGTTTGTTTTTTTTTCCTAGATCGCCTTCTATGATGGTAATATCTTGTGTCCTTTTTCAGGCAGAGCTTTCCTTAATATTTGGTACTTATTTCGACTGAGACCCAGTTCCAACATAAGCGCTATTGCTTCCTCTTCAGTAAAATTTGATTGTGATGTTGGAGTTGGTATACTTTCCACAATTCGCTTAAGTCGTTTTGGTGATGCATTAGGAAGAATAGTTGCAATATGTACGACATCCATAGGTTGGTTTTCCTTTTTCAGCATTTCGTTAAATGTATCAGCAATTTCCTCATTTGAGATTGAAAAAAGTTTTTGTGTGACCCTCTTGTTTTTTGACCTTGAACATAAGTCTTCGTATGACTTGCAAGGCGCTCCTGTTGATGTGTTGTAAGTTGAGATTTCCGTAGTAGTTTCCATCCAACTACAAAATTTTAATCGAAATTTCTTTTGATTTCCATCCACAGACTTACTTTTTACATCAAAAAGTTTTCAATTTTTGATATGCCTGTTTTGTCTACTTTTCTACTATATGTAGTTTTTATATAATTTGAAATGTCTTCAATTCTTTCTGGCCCTTTTGAAGATACACTCCATAAAACGGAACACAACTCTTCGTTTAATGTAATCTTCATTGTAGATATGGTACTTAAAATCTAAGAAGTTTACTTATATACCAATTCTTGTCATTTCCGATACAGGTATTTCAAAGTAAAAAATTACAAATTGTCTACCTTAACATTTAGGTTATTGATATTTCTTATTAGTGAATGAATCGAAATTATCATTACCTGTATATTTTTACCTACATGATCATAAACGAAACAGAACGAAATGATCTGTCGAAAAAATTTAGGTAAAAAATAGTTATAAATTTTTGAAAATTTAAGCATAATAGGACCTTTCAATTATAAGGATAAGCAAACAAATAGAAAATAGGTAAATATAAGATTTAAATATGTTCTGTCATACTTAATACTAAAATATGAAAAAGATGAAATTAAAGGACACAGGTTTAAATGAACATATTTTTGAATGTAATTGAGATATTGGCTTGAAATTTTTTGTAAAGGGTCGAGAATTTCCATATCTAACTAAAAAATGATATTAAGGGATAAATATGGACTAAATTGTTGTAGCTATCTGCGACCCTATTAAAATTTTGATATAAATTATAGTTTTAGAAATTAAACAAATATGTAATATATGACAAAATCTTTATTTATGAACAAAACTCAATGAAATTTTCAACGCTTGTTAAATTTGTCATTTCAAATAAGAAAATGCAAAAAAAAATTGAAAAGGTCAAAGGGCATTTCGCAATTCCCAAAAATAGGAATGAAAATCCCAAAAATGGGATTTTTTACTTTTTTGCCCATAGGGTCCACATTTCTTTCAGGGCTGGGAAAATAGAAAACATATTGAGGTTTCCAAAACTGCTTTCAGTTTTCTGATCCCAGCTTTGGGATTTTAGAACATGTCGCCCAAAGTTGAAGTTTTGATAAAAAATAGGTCTTATTCGGAAGGACGCAGTGGCAACATTTTCAAAAAATAGGACAAGTTTTTTACGCCAAAGCGTTCTGCGTAAAGATACCTTTTAGAAAACAATAAAATTGTTATATGTTCTTAAAGAAAATTTTATTTTATTAATAAAAGAGTTAAGACACATTTTTGGCAAAAAAACGGCAAAAATCTAAAATTTTTTGAATTTTTAAATTAAAAAACGTATATTTTTGGATCTGTAAATGATATTGATCTGATATTTTTTGTATATTATTGGAAATTTTGTTGTCTAACTAACAAGAAAAAATTGAGTCCATTTGGTCCAAAATTACGCCCGGTATTCAAAAAAAGGCGGACCAAGGTATGGTAAATTTTGTATCACTAAATTTTTAAATGCCTATAACTCGGATATTATAAGAGATAAGTAGTATATCCAAGATCTCGTCGAGCGCTTTCAGAAAATATAAAAATCTTTGTATTTGGGTGAAAAACAAAAAAATGGCACGAGTTTAAAAATTTTATATGTCGTAGGTACCCTACTTTGAGCCACCACAGCGCCGGATCCCTGGGGCATCTGCAGGGTTCATCTTCAAAACTTAAACTCGAATACTCCTTGGCTACGCTCACGCCAAATTTTATCCCGATCGGATCAGCCGTTTAGAAATGCCAGATTTATTTCCAAAAAATTTCCATTCTGCCCCACTGTGCAGCGGCGACACCGGGCTGTGGTGAATCGAATGCGACTGGC